>NC_045455.1:56295674-56328840 GCF_002776525.5 Piliocolobus tephrosceles
GAGGAAAGAAAGGAAGGGACAGAAGAAGGAAGGAAGGGATGGAGGAAGAATGGGAGGGAGGGAGAGAGGGAAGGCGGGAGGGAGGGAGAGGGAGAGGGGGAGCAATTCATACAATCTGTTCCAGAAAATTGAAGATGGAAGAGTTTCCAACTCATTTTATGAAACTAGTGTAGTATTGCGCTGATATGAAAACCAGAAAAAGACAGTATAAAGAAAACTATAGACTCTTATTCCTCATGAATATAGACAGAAATATCCTTAACAAAATACTAACAAATAAAGCCCAGCAATACGTAAAAAGAATCGGACGCCATGACAAAGCAGGGTTTATCCCAGATATGCAGGCTGGTTTAAGATTTGAAACTCAGTCTATGTAATCCTTCCCATCAACAGGCTAAAGAAGAAAAATCACATGATTATATTGCTGCCTAAAAAGCATTTGACAAACTTAAATGTTTCCAGCATAAAAACTCTTAGAAAAATACTAGTAGAAGAGAATTTCTTAAATTTGATAATGAGCATCTACAGAAAGTCTTCAGCTAACATTATACTTAATGGTGAAAGACGGAATGCTTTCCACTTAAGAACAAGAGCAAGGCAAGAAAGGATGTCTGTCCTCTCTGTTCTTAATCAGTATAGTGCTGGAGGCTCTAGCTAGTACTATAGGGCAAATAAAGGAAATAAAAGGCATACAGATTGAAAAGTAAGAACTAAAACTGTCCTATTTGCAGATGATATTATTGGCTGTGTAAAATACCCAAAGATATCTACAGAAACCTCCCAGAAGTAAAAAGTGAATGAACAAGATCTCAGGATAAAAGATAAGCACACAAAATCAATTGTATTTCTATATACTCACAATTAGTATGTGGACACCAACATTGAAAATACATTACTATTTACAGCTGCTAAAAATGTAATACAAAGTGTAAATATGACAAAACATATACAGGATTTGCATGCTGAAAACTATGAAATACTGATGAAAGAAATTAAAGACTTAAATAGGAGAGAGATCCCATGTTTTTGTAACTCCTGTCAAAATCCCAGCAAGATTTTTTGTAGATACAGACAGATTACTTCAATATTTATATGGAAAGGTAAAGGAACTAGGATAGCTAAAAACTATTTTGATAAAGAAGAATAAAGTGAGAGGAATCTGTCTACCCAATTTCAAGACTTAGATAGCTAGAGTGATCAATACTGAGTGGTATTGACAGAGCAAGAGACACGTCGATCAATGGAACAGGATAGAGAGTCCAGAAATAAACCCACACATATTACATATTTCCAACTGATTTTTTACAAAGGTACAAAAGCAATTAAATAGAGGAAATATAGCTTTTTCAAAAAGCAGTACTCAAGCAATTGGACATTTGTAAGTGGGGAAAAAGAACTTTGGCCTAAGTCTCACATTTGATTTGAAAAATTAATGTAAAATGAATCACAGGCTTAAATGTACAAAAGTACAAATGTTTTGGGAAACAACATAAGAAAAATATTTGGATCTAGAACTATGGAAAAAGTTCTTAGATTTGACCCTAAAAACCCAGTCTGTTTAAGAAAAGACTGCTAAATTAATTTCACAATAAAACATTTGGTCTGTGAAAGACCTTGTTGAAAGGATGGAAAGACAAAGAGAAATAGACTGAGAAATATGTGAAAACCATGTATCTCACAAAGCACTAGCATGAAGAATATATAAAGAACTCTCAAAACTCAACAGTGAAATAGTAAACAATCCAATTTGAAATTAATAAAAGATATGAACAGACATTTCGCTAAGAGGGTATATAAAATGTTTAACATCATTAGCCATTGAGGAAATACAAATTAAAGCCACAATTATGTATCACCAGATATCTAGCACAACAAAAATTAAAAATAGTGCCAACACCAAATGCTGATGACATTAAAGAGAAACCTGCTTATTTATAAATTGTTTGTGAAAATGCAAAATGGTACAGCCCCTTGGGAATACAGTTTGGCAGTTTATTTGAATTAACATGTAAATACCATACAACCCAGCAATTACACTCTTAGGCATTTATCCCAGATAAATGAAAAATTCTGTTTACACAAAAACCTGTACATGAATATTTACAGTTTTATTCATCATAGCCAAAAAGTAAACAAGCCACATGTTCTTCAGGGTGAATGGTTAAGCAAACTGTGGTCCATCCATACCATGGAATACTGTTCAGCAATACAAAAGAATTAACTACTGATAAACACAACCTAGATGATCTCAAGGGCATAGGCTGAGTGAAAAAAATGTCAGCTTCAAAAGGTTACAAACTATGTAATTCTATTTATTTAACATTCTGAAGATGACCAAATTATAGAAATGGTAAACTGATGAGTGGTTGCCAAAAAAGGAGAGAGTAGACATAGGAGAGAAGAGAGAGGAGCTATAAAAATACAATAGAAAGTATCCTTGTGGTGACCAAAATGTTCTGTATCTCTATTGTATCAATGAAAATATCCTAGTTGAGATATTCTACCAGTTTTGCAAGAGGAAAAGACCATTGGAAGAAAATGAATAAAGGGTGTACTGGATCTCGCTGCTTATTTTTTTATGACTGTATGTGAATCTGGAATTATCTCTCTTAAAGAAATAATTGGGGAAGTCCAAGATCATTCAATAAATGGTTTTGTAACATATGATTAATAACTTGGACAGAATCATTTTTTAATCTGAAAGAAAACCTAATTAAATATGTATCAAGAATTATAAAATGTTCACATGGTCTTGACTAGTGATGGCTCTTCTGGGAGCAAATAAATAATCCTAAACATGAAAATAAGAAAACCCTGCACAAAACACTGTTATATAGAGAAATCCCTCCAAAACAGCATCTACTGATTATATTGTGTACCAAAACTAGTGCTTGACTGTGGGAAATATTGGTTAGAGATGAAGAATTATGTGCTGTTCTAAAGGAGAAAAAAAAGGGTGAGAGATGGCAGCAACAACAAAAAGCCATTACACCTTACGGTCATTGGAATGAGTTTGATTATCAGACCTGGCATGCACCAAACAATGGAGAGCTGGCAAGAAATAGCAATCAACCAGGTGTGATGATTACACTGTGTACCCAGAATCCAGAGCTCCACCATAGACAGAAAGAGGGCAGAGAAACTCACGCCAGAAAAAGGGCTGGGCAAGCTACTCCTCCAGCAGTATGGCAAAAGCATGCTATTTGGAAGTATGTGAGAATAAAGAAACCAAGTGTAAAGAGGATGTGTGTATACCTCCCAGTGCAGACGTGTTTCCCAAACTTGTGCCAGCTTTCTGTAGTTTCTGTCCACTGCTCATATCTCCCCTATTGCCATCTGCCTCTGGTAGAATACAGGTACAGTAATGAAAAAAAACGTGGTTCTTAGGAGATAATGAAATGGTCTGGGGGAAGATTATGGTATGTTAAGGAAGTACCAAGGATAAGCAACACAGTAACCTGAGAGCTAGTAGCCTTGTATCTTAGGAAGAGTAAGCCTTCTTATCAGGGAGAGGAAATTGGAAGGGCCATAGTTCCAGCTGTTGAAGGGCTGATGAGAAAATAATAGTTGTTCTTATAATTTGCATTTGGAGCATGAGTATAGCTGACATGGCTTTGAAAGAATCGTTTTTACACAGGTTGATTTATTTCTAAAATGGAGGAAAGAATTGTCTGCTAGTGCTAGGATTAGGATGAGGTAAAGTGATGTCAAATTATACAAGTATAAAGTCGGATGGTCTCTTTATTTAAAATTTGATAATTTTGTTCATCACCTATCCTTTTCGCCTTAGTTTTTAAGTTATTAGCACAAGACATTAAAAACTTGTTTCTCTTTATTGCTGGGTTTTGGGGGACTCCTGTGCCTAAAGTAACTGTGTGGGGAAAAGAGAGATCAGCCTGTTACTGTGTCTATATAGAAGGAAGTAGACATAAGAGACTCCATTTAGTTCTGTATTTGAAATGCTGTTAATCTGTGACCCTACCCCCAACTTTGTCCTTGCAAGAGACATGTGGTGTGGTGACTCAAGGTTTAATGGATATTGGGCTGTGCAGGATGTGTCTTTGTTAAACAAGTACCTGAAGGCAGCTTGCTGGTTAAAAATCCTGCCCGTCCCTGGGCAATGGAACATCTCCGTGTAAAACCCATTGTGTGCTTTGTTTACTGAGCAAGGAGAAAACCGCCTTTAGGAATAAGGTGGGGCTTGCTGGAGCAATACTGCTAAAAGGTTTATGGAGATACCGCATATGCATCTCAAGGCACAGCATTTTCCTTTGAACTTATTCATGTTACAGCGATTTTTGTTCATATGTCTTACTGCTGATTTCCTCCCTACAATGATCCTATTTTCTAGCCACTGCCTTATCTTTTAGATGGTAAAGATAATTATCAATAAATACTAAGGGAACAGAGAGGCCAGTGCCAGTGTGGGTCCTCTGAAAGCACAGCACTGGCCCCCTGGGCCCCGCTTTTCTTTCTCTATACCTTGTCTCTGTGTCTTTATTTCTTTTCTCAAGTCTCTCGTCCCACCTAACGAGAAGCACCCACAGGTATGGAGGGGCAAGCCACCCCTTCATAACTGCCTCCCTCGCCTCATCCTATCCACTAGCCCAGATCCTATCGGCTACTGCAAGAGGACCCAGTTGATACGACGGGTCAGGTCACAGGGCAAAGCCAATGGGAATTGTCAAAATAAAGAAAATGAGAAAAGGAAATGGAAGAAAGTCAACGAAGTTGACCTTAATCTTTGAGAAAGAAAGATAATGGGAATGTATCAACTAGGTGTGGGATTTCTACCCTCAAAGGCAAAGTTTGACTCACATTTCCCTTTGTTCAGGCTTTGGAAAACAATAGTAAGAAATACCATTTAATGAGTGCTTATATAATGTGGGGGATTAGGTTAATCATTATATTTATGTCATCATAATTGTCACATTTGTTTTATTAAATATGCATTCATAGCTCTCAGTTGTACACATTAGAAAACTTAGACTTTCTCAGTTAAGTACATCATCTAAGGTCATGATGTTGCTAAGTGGAGGGACATGGTTGGAACTCATGTCTACCAGAATGCAAAACTCCACAGCCTTAATCACTGCCCCATACCCACCTACTGATAGAGTCAAGAGAGCATAAGCATTAACAGAAGTTGCAAAGAAAGAAAGAGTCAGGGCTGATATATAAAAATTCAGTGTTTGCCTTCTAAAAATGTTTTTCCCTATTCTTAAATAGTATACACATAGCACAAGTTCCCAAATTGGAAAGAACAAAAGCTTTTCTGAATTTCAATAATTCACGGGCCATGTGTGTTCTTAAAGTTGGGGGACCATCCAGTTACCCAACCACATAGGGAAACACATGCAGAACATAGGCGGAAATAAGTAGAAAGTACTAATGCCCATTCTTACCCAACCCCAATCAGAGGAGACCTAAAATGTTCAGTGTAACATCAACCAGAGAGAACATTCCCCAGCCCATCAAAGGCCTCTGAGTATAGAGACCTGACTGTGCTGGCTGGAGCACCTGTTACTGTGCCAAGCCTAGCAAGAAGAATACAGAACTAGAAAGTGAGATTATGAGACAGTTAAAGCATGCTTTTTACTCTTTGTATATCTCCTATATCTGGACACAATGGTATAGCACATTGGAAACCAAATGAGATCCCCTGAGGCTGACCAAATGAGGTCAATAATTCATCTTAGTTCCCAAAGACATTTGTTTTTTGCTCTTCTATCTGTAACATAAAGGAAATGCATCACAGAAGTGTGAATAATCCTGAAGAAAGCTATCAGAGTTGCATATCCCCATAGTGCCACAGGGAATTATTCAAAAGTTATTTGTCAGAAATAGCAAGATAACAATAACAGAGTGCTTTGGTCTCAAAGCACTATGGTTTGTAGGGAAGGACATTAACTCACATCAGAATTTAGATTAACCATAATGCTAATATGATATTGTTAATTGTTAATATAAAAAGGCTTAGATATTCCACAATGAAAAGACAAGAACACAACCTTTTTACATTGTTTCATTTTGAAAGTTTTATTTTTACAATAATCCTACTAAGAGGTTAACTATTAATAATTGTTTTAGTAATGAATTATAAGAGCTTAGTAAACGTCATTATCATAACAATACCAATCTTTAAATTTCCAAAAACCAAATATACTTCTAAATTAAAGGCTAGATGGGGTTCTATATATTTTGCCTCAATCTTACTAAAAGATTAATACCAATTCCTGACAAGGTACTTCTCTTTTCAAGAAGATTACACTTAAAGGATTTTCTTCTTACTCTTGGGCAAAGGAATTGGAAAAAGATAAGCAAAAAGACAAGGCACAATGCACCGTGGGGTAGTACTTAATTCAGCCTTACCTCAGCCCCTCCTCAGAGAAATCCAAAGTGGCAGGGATATCAATAAAATTAAAATAGACATTTTAAGGTTGTGTTCTATACACAAAATTCAAATTTTAGTAAATATTCAGAGTAAGCCATTGTTTATGCAGGCCTAGTTACAATCTGCCATACCTATAGTTCACAGACATGACTAACAACGGACCCTACATAGGGAAGTAATAACCTGGGCAGCTGAAGTGTGTTAACCCCAAGGGGTACTGTTCCCATTGCAGTCACTGCAAACAGCAACCCTTGGAGTGGGCGGTGAGCATCCTGCACAGCTGTCTGCCGCGACCCTAGACACCCTGATATCAGAAAATCAAACTACATGTAACAAGCACAGTATTTTTAAATCAAGTTAGTTCTATTTTAGAAATTGCTTGAGCCACATATTCCAAGCCTGGCAGGCAGAACAAAAAAAGCAGACTCACTTAGTTCAAATCAGTGTAGGAACATTTAGCTTCTTTTAGAACTATCAATAGTACTTACCTTAAAACTGTGCATTCAGGCAGCTTGATAGCTGAGGTCTGTACAGTTTGTTTTCTATTGATCTTTCATCTCTGCTTCAACCCCCACTTGTACATATCCACCCCATCACCCGATATCATGCTCAACCCAGTCTAACAACTGCCTTAGCCTCAGAACCCAGCCCAAACCAGGCCCCGTTCTGAACAGCCTGAGACAAGCAAAAGTCAGGGGAAGAGAAAGGAGACAAAGATTAAATATTAAATTCATTCTTTAGAGGTGGTTGAGATACAAAGTAAAAATGGCCTTTTACATCTGTTATTCAATAGATGCCAAATTTGGGGGGTTTTATTTAAATACTTATATTTTAAGGAAAGGGAGACAGAAATTACCAATGCATTTTCTCATCCAAGAGTGCAGATGTGGGCAGGCAATGATAGTGAGAAAGCTTCAAAAGGAAATCAAATTCCAGAGGAATTCTTGTAACTGATGCTACACAGGATTATTTTGGGGAGCCTAAAGCGAGGGTACTATAAGGAGGATGAACAGTACAAGGTAAAGCTGGAAGTAAACATTTAGGCAGAACTCACCAAAAATTCCTTGAGCTTAATCTTGTTTTCGTCTCAACACTGACACTTGTCTTTCCAACCCCCAAAACCAAGTTCCACCCTGAAAATTTCCCAACCAAGCTTTAATCCTTGAACTTCATGTCTGCTCATCTTGGGGTGGTGTGTAGGATCTGCTTGTATGATAATCCATCAGCAGATGCATTGGTCCACAGCGCAGCCTTTGCTCAGGATCGAATCATAATAAACCTGAAAGGCCCTCAGATTCTGAATACTGAATACTGTCATGTGTTTCTCTTCCTTGTGGTATTTCTCAAATAACAGCCCCTGATTCCTGACGGAATTGCTGTACTCATACCAATACGAGGTTCTTCCCCCCACCGCCACTAGACAATATTTAAGATAAATTGTTCTCCTTCAACTGCTGCCAAAGTAAGGAGTTTCCTTGTTTCCTGGAGCTCCCTGAAGAAGTTGGAGCTGCTGAAACTCAGAGGATTTGAAAAGCATTAACATGTATTTCTTTCTTTCTCACTTAGTTCGAATGTACTGAAAGAAAAAGAACATTTATTTCCATGACTACTTCAGGTAAAGCCTCAAATCCTCTGGTTTCTCTAAAGTTTTCAGTTTTGTGCGAGAAAGCATACTGTCTTTCATCAATAAACCCATAAGGGCTTTAGAGCTCTTCAGTCCTTATAAGCAACCCCAACATGATTTAATGTCATTTTCTGGTTTTGTTCTTCACCTCTATAGCAATTCGGGATGGATTATAAAGAATCTATTTTTATTTCTAGGCTTCCAATTGCTTCACAATATGCATTTAAAACAAATCAGAATTATCCTAATGCTACACAATTGTTTTTATATTTCTCTATGGGCCTGGAAGAAATCTCCAGGATCCATAACAGGCAATTCCCTGGCCACAAAGTGAAACCACAGTATAACCATCCCAGATAAATAACTATTTCGCCTTCTTATAGAGACTCACAAAAGTGGAGATTCCACAACGTCCTTCAGTTACTTCAAATATTAACATCCCTCAATGTTGGCAAATGTGTTCTGATCTGTAGAGTCTCATGTTCTCATTAAACCTGTTCTGTTTGTTCCTCAATGAAAAGATGTATCGGGTGGATATTCATTTTTAATTCAACGCAGTAATCATTTGTTAAGCAACTCCTATGTGTAAGCACTCTACTAAGCACCAGAGATAATGAAATGAAAGATATAACCCAAGCCCTCAAGAAATTTGAAATCTAGTGAGAAAAATAGACATGTAGACATTATAATATTGATTTTTACAACAGAGGCTGGGTAATATTCAAAATATTTAAACATTATAATCTGGGCAAAAAACTATTAAAATGGAGACCTATGGTAGGACCAGGAGAAGGTTCTGAAGGATGCTCTGTAAATGCTGCAATTAAGCATCATGGGAAAATGTAAGGAGTGTGGGTGACAGCAGTGATGACCTGCAAACAGAGGATGTAGCTCTGTAGGTCAAGGCACTGAATATTTTGCAATTGATATTTTAAAATTTCAATATTTTGCAACTAGTTTGGTCATTCTGGTGCACAAGAACTGAATACTAGCTTCACATAAAAATAATCATTCTTAAAAGTAACCATGCTTAAGTCAGTGCAAGCATAGTTCAGGGGTGACCACTGAGGATTTTCTGTGACTATCCTTAATACTCATCAAATATCCTGGTTTTACCTTCTTCCACGTACATGATAGAATTGCACATTCTGTTCTTTTGAGGCAAAATAGAATTCTATGATTTTCTTTGACCAGGGAAACATAAGCAGAAGTGATGTGAAAATGGTAGAAGACTTCAAGAGCCATTAAAGGGTTGCCTTAGGTAGTAACAAGAAAGGAGCGCTGATTATTGTAAGCAGAGGAATAGTAACAAAGAAATGGAAGTGAAAGTGTCTGAACCAACATAACTGATAGGATGATGAAAAGCAATACGTTAAAGAGGTAGGCAGAATTCCATCATAACGTAGTCATATCGGGTGCCAAGGAAAACAGACTTTATCTTACTGGTAGGGTCAGGGATATAATGACCAGAGGGCCTTAACTCTCCTCTCAGCTTGACTAACTTTAGACAAGTTTTTTCTTAATTCTGGGCCAGTGGCCTCTCTATTTTTAGGGCATTTACTTTGGAAATATTGCAGTTATAAATTCTCTCTCTGATCCTTGAGATATAAATCTTACACAGCCAGGAATGTCTTTCTCAATAACCTGAGAGCCATTCCTTTAAAATATTAATTATTGAGAGATCATTGCTTCTCTCTTCCAGTCTCTGTGGGAGGGTAAAATCTTTTTTTTTTTTTTTTTTTTTGACAGTCCAAACATTAATTTATTCAGTTATTCATTCTTCTATCATGCAATATATACTTACAGAATATCTGTTATCTATAGAGAAATCATATAGAAATTTTGGGAGTTGGGGAAATACACAGAATGGTATTCTTTATTATTATTATTATTATACTTTAAGTTCTAGGGTACATGTGCACAACGTGCAGATTTGTTACGTATGTATACATGTGCCATGATGGTGTGCTGCACCCATTAACTCGTCTTTTACATTAGGTATATCTCCTAATGTTATCCCTCCCCCCCCTCCCCACAATAGGACCTGGTGTGTGATGTTCCCCTTCCTGTGTGCAAGTGATCTCATTGTTCAATTCCCACCTATGTGTGAGAACATGCGGTATTTGGTTTCCTGTTCTTGCAACAGTTTGCTGACAATGATGGTTTCCAGCTGCATCTATGTCCCTACAAAGGACATGAACTCATCCTTTTTATGGCTGCATAGTATTCCATGGTGTATATGTGCCACATTTTCTTAATCCAGTCTGTCACAGATGGACATTTTGGTTGATTCCAAGTCTTTGCTATTGTGAATAGTGCCGCAATAAACATACATGTGTGGGAGGGTAAAATCTTAACTTCAATAAGTACTGATTAGCAAACACAGATGGCCTAACCACATTGACTAACCTCCTCCTAACATACTCTAGTACTTTTTGGCTAGCAATCACTCTTATATATAAATGCTTATAAGTGCTAGTAAATTTCCTGCCTTTTGTTTTAGCTGAGTTCAATCTATCTCCTCAAGACTATGGCAATAGTCTCGAATAAAATCTTCCTTGCCTGTTTAACTTGTCTGATGCAACTTTTTTTAATAGTAACAATACAAGTAAGGAGGTAATCCAGCAATCCAGATAACCAATATATTAACATGACCTGATAACTGGTCAGAAACAGAGACAGTAATCATTGAGGTGGCTCTATATGTCTTGGGATAATGCTGTCTTTTGAGACGGGGAATCCGTGAAGGAATGCTGCTAAGGCAAATCAACTGTGATGCCATCAGAATTTCAGCTTCAGGGCCCCTCGCTTCTTCATTCCCTTCCAAGACTCAAGTAGGGACCAAGCAAAATGTTACTTTTTTAAATCTCTGCAAAAATAAGCTATTTTAAGTGTATTTGGTAAGAATACATTCCATTTTCTTTCCACTATAACATTTCCTATGTGATTTTTTTCCTTGTGTCAGATTGTATTGATGTGAGCATCTGTGGGACGCTGGTGAAAGGAAGCTAGGCTGGGGAGATGCTCATATTTTCAGTTTGTAAAAAATTTTGGAACATTTCCATAAGTGAACAATAACAGACAGAGTAAGACTCTGTCTCAAAAAAAAATAAATAAAGATTAATCACTGCATAAAACAACTTGAAATGTTCTGAAATCTTAAAGTGTACATATAAGTTTGAGAGTGGTTTTCAGAATGTGTCAACCATGTTCAAAATTCACAATATTTCCAGTAACAATTTCAAAAATGAAAAGACTAAATTATGTTTGTTCTTTATTGAAAAAGACATAAGAAAATCATTCTTATTTAAAAAGGTGCCAAAACTTATGCAGCTAAAAAATAATAAGTATTTAGAGGTCTATAAAGCAGTTATTAAAAAGTGATATTTTCTAAATTTTGGGGTGTTTGTGGGTGTTTTTAACTTTTAAGTTGTTGACATTTCTTATTTTATATAAATATTCAATTTCATATCTAATGTGACAAAGCCTTGCTCTCCTAAAAAAGTCTGCCTTTTTCAGAAATGGAAGGAATAGCACAGCTTCTCTCAATAGGATACATAGGATAGAAATAAAAACCCATGTACCTCTGGCTCAGTAAATAATCACTTTATGTAAGAATTACATTTCAATAACAATGTCATAAGTGAATAAACACTGCTTAGCAATACACAGGCATAGTCATCGTTTGTAGTCTCTTTTTAAAAACATTTTTTCCAAGCCATCTTTAAGAATCTTGCTTTCTCACAATTTTCCTCTTTTCTCTTTCTGGACCGATAGAGAAGCAACTTAAAGAAAATTCTCCTACACAGTTTCCACTATTGGCTTAATGACTAACACTCTTCTCAAAATCTGGCTAAGTGCTTGAGTGTGCTGCACTATGTTTGCTCATGTGTAAAGTGGCATGCTTACAACTGGCCTGTTTTCCCTTTTGATGATAAGAACTCACATTTCCAAACAGAAGTGTGAGAGAAGTTAGAGGCCACGGAATCCCCTGATGTCATTGGCCTGCCCTCTGCCATGGTCTGACTGGGGTGGCATGTCTTGACTTAGTGGTGCCATAATGACAGTGTTGAGATAGCACAGTTTCGTTATTTTTTGGGTGGAGTTTTTCATGCAGAGTGTACAGTCAAGTACAACTGAATGAAACAGTGACATAAACAGGATTTTTTTTTACGTAATTTAAAATGTTAAAGTGTTCTAGAAAGAAACGGCACTTTCATATTAGTGATCTTAGTGTCTTAATCTCTTTTGTAAAATGAGGATAACAGTATCTATGACATCAAGCTTTTTTTTGTTGTTTTTTACAATTTACAATATTTTATTTTTCAAACTGTTAATTGGTTACATTGAGAGACAGAGGAGAGGGCAGCTAGCTATTGATAGATTTTATTTCTACAAGAATCTCACAAAAAACTCTTGAATATTGCAGCCGGATCAGAGGCTTCAATGAGGCTGCTGACTTACAACCTTCTCTATGCCTCCTGTACGCCTACGTCATTTTGTTGATCTCTAAATCTTAAACAGAGGGCTTCCTCTGCTGGAGCAGATACTGGGCTCATCAAACCCATTTTATCTTCTTCCTAGACATGCATTTAGATTACCTTTCCTGGACTACTTGGCTGTTAAGTTTGACAGTGACTGAGTTTTAAGTAAATTTAAAGGACTTTCTAAGTAATCTTATAGGACTAGTCTATGAAAAATTTCCAGGCATAATTCTCCATATTTCTTTAGCTTCTACAACCCTAATAAAGATAACCATGGTAATTATAGAAGCCACTGCTAAGGAAGATATAGGCATAGAGGAAAAAAAATCAGGTCCCTGAATTATTGCTTTGGAAAAAGTTATCAATCGGGAGTACCAGTTTTGTAAGTAAACAAGAAGTGATTTTTCTATCACAGTTGAGCAACGACACAGTTAGGGTTTTTTTTGTTTTGTTTTGTTTTGTTTTTAACAGCAGTTGCCTTAAATGAAATACCTCCTAATTGATATTAATGTGATTACTATGAGAGAAACGTGATTAGACTTTGAAAATATATTTTCCCTTCTCCTTATATAGAAAGGTTACAATATGCAATTTTTGTGAAGATTAAAATAATTGCTTCAGTGATGTTGCTTAATTACACATGTTATAGTTAAAACTACTATTATCAAGTCAACAGATATTTATGAGCATTTACTAAGTGAAAGTTGCTATGGTATATCTGACAGTACAATAGTTGACAAGAACTCTCATCTCATGAAGCTTATGTGTCACCATACCACTTTAAAAATTCTCTTGTTGCTTTTAGCACAATGACATAATGATTTTTTCCTGTGTTCCTATTCTTTAATTCTCTGCTCCTAATATGAACCCTGAAAACATTATCAGAGTGCCTTCCATATAACAGATCAATAAATTTTTTCAAATGAACAGATATTGCAGTCACGGTGTGAATTTTTAAAAGCCAGAAATTACAATGGCTAACTGCATGAGGGACGACAGAAGTACTTATTAATATAGATCTCTATGAACGTATGAAGAGAGCTCCAAACAATTATATAAGCTGTAAGCCTCAAAGAACTTGGATCTACCCTTGAATAACAAGTTTGTAGGTATAACACTTACGTTTATGTATCAGCTTGACTGGACCACAGGGTACCCCGGTATTTGGTCAAACATTATTCTGGGTGTATCTGTGAGGGCCATTTGGGTGAGATTAACATTTAAATCAGTAGACTAGTAAAGTAGATCACCCCTCATAATGTGGGTGGCTCTCATCCAATCAGCTGAACTTCTTAATAGAACAAAAGGCTGACCTTCCCCCAGATAAGATAGAATTCTCCTGCCTGACAGCCTGCAAACTAGCACATCAACTCTGTGGATTTAGGACTTGCAGCCTCCATATGCCTGAGCTAATTCCTTATAATAAATAAATAACCAACACGTGTGTACGTGTGCGTATGTGTATGTGTATATATATATATACACATACACATACACAGAATAATGCATAAGGAGAGGTGTGTGTATATTCTAACAGAACAAATTATATATATTAATATGTATATATGTATGTGTTTTATATTGAGGGATGTGTATATGTGTGTGTGTGTGTGTGTGTGTGTGTGTGTGTGTGTTCTTTTTCTCCAGAGAACCCTAATACATTAAAGAGGTTAAGTTAAATTTCAGACTTTTTGAATCTGTGACTCCTGTGAGATATTTTATATACTAAAAACATGCCTTGGATAACTGAGAGCATTTTTTGGCCTAAAAAATCATATATCAAAGGTAAAATCCCAAAAGAGTTGTTCTGATGACCATTCACCACTCTTTATTGGAATGGAAATAATACTATAAAACCACAGTATTTACCTTGGATTGGGTGATGAACTCAGTTTGAATATCTGATAGAAGCCATATCCTCCACTAGAATGCAAACTCCATCATGGAAGGAGCTGTAATCTTGTTTGCTGCTGTGTTCCCAGTGCCTGGGACAGTACTTGGTATATAATAGATATTTAGTAAATATTGTGCAGTGAAAGAATACATAAGTACACCCTCTATAAGAAACATGCATAGATACAGCCCCATAAACTCAAATCCAATGCAACTTTGCACACAATATCCAGATCCCCATGAAGTCTCATCTGTGGCCCTTAGCTAAGAAGACCTATTCTGAAAAGTTTCAATAAGAGCCAAATGTAAGAAGAGCATTACTTCACAATTTCTATATTTTTCTATCTGTAGATTTTTACATTATACTTAAGAAATAGAGAAAAACAGAGAATCAGAGACAAGAAAGATATAGAAATAGACAACCAACCTCCAGAAACCCATGCATTAAAGCCCACAGTTTCAGTCTGGTGAGCTTGCTTGACAGCACCAGATTGCACACAATATTTTTTCCAGAGAGATATGTAGATTTAACATATCTTTTTGACTTCCCCTTTTCCAATAGTGAGTATAATATAATGGATTCGTGTTTCATGAATTGGTTCCTAAACTATTCCACAGAAAACTAAGGAAGGAAAGAATGTAATAAATGTCAGACTTTGTGTCCATAAACGTTCTTTAAAGTCCACCTTATCAGACGCCATGAATATAATCTTTAGAAGTGCCATAAAATATAGTAAAAGCCATAGGGGTTTAGGTTCAGTGGAACTGCAAAGATCCTAACCCACTGCTACTTAACGGAGGCTCTGAAAGGAATAATCTTAACAGTGCTCTATTGAATTCAGATAGCTGGAAACTCAGTTCTCAAGATCAATTTGAAAGAAGGTCACTCAAGTCCAAAGGAACATATGGTGAAAATAAATGAAAACTCAATAAAAATCAAGATAATTTAAGAGTCTGCACAGTAACAGCAATAAATAACATTTTAATGCACTTAATAGAATGTTCAAATTGCATGGAAATCCAATAAGATGAAAATAATTTTAATTTGAGATAAATGTAGCTCTGAGATGCTAAGTAATGAGTAAGTGACAGAGCAGGGTCTCGTATGCACAATCTTTAGACCACAGTTTTCAAGCTCCAATTATGCCACCAGGAGACTTTATGAAGTGACACAGGTAGACCAGTCTCCAGTCGGAGTGGCTAATGGAAAAGGAAATCCGCTCAATAGCACAAAGCAATTCATTCAAATGACAAAGTGGTTTTGTGAATCCCAAATGTCTGTGACCTAAAAAGAACAGGTTGCCTTTCTCACTAGTAAGACAATTTGTCCACATTTAGTTCTCATAGAGAAAGCAAAATAAATGTGAGGATGACAAGATAGAACTGATCTTAATACTCTTTGTCTATTTTAATCTGCTCAAATCAGTTTCTTCCTTGCCAGCAAGTGTCCTCTGGCTGAGAAAATTAAATAATGGTGTGGTCGCCCTGCTATTCTTATATATTGTGAACCAGGTGAGCAGGACCAACTAATTCTAGGATATACAGACTTTATTTTCCTTTGTCATAAATAAGAGGGAATATTTCAGGAAATCTGTACTTCAGCAAAACACATAAGATGTTTTGACATTTAAGAATCACCATTTTCCCATACAGGAATATAGATAGTATACCCACAACTGTTTTGGCAGTTATATAATCTTAGTATTTATTTCCAAACTATTTATCAGAAAATGAAACATATTGTTACTTGGATACTTTTACTAGTTGTCATAGGCTTTTTAAAAATAAAGTTGAATATAGCTTGTTTCTCTCTTCTGATCTCTAGAAAAATATTGCTTCTCTTCTTAAGAAACAATCTAATATTTTTGACCCTATCCCAGATTGCAAATCATTACTGAGAGCTATGTTTTATAATACATTAAATAGGATATTGTTCTCATAAGAGTAAAGCTCATAGCCCATATTCCATTTCCCAAGTTTTAGGCCTAGAAGCCCATAGGGTCTTGTCTTCTGCTTTGTCTAGTTTTCTATTTACAACTGCCCACCACCAGATGTTATTACTTGACGTGGTATTGTATATCACTGCCATGGAGGTGGCATAAAGATTTATGTCCTATTCATGAATAGTTGACAAATTCTATTTTCATTTCACAATGGATGAATGCAAATCATTTGGCCTTAATGTTTCAAAAACATAGTTATTACTTGTTGGCATTCTTTTTGGCTTGAAAAAATGTTTGGCCTTCTGAATACACACAAACACATACATATACATGCTACATATATATATATATACACACAAGCATGCACATGCATCTTTTCAGGGTGCTTATATAGTCTGAAACCTGTCTTTATATAACTTTCACCTTCTATTTTCTCGTTTTTAGAGCAGCATATTAGGCAAATATGGATGGCTTTATTTTTCATTTGCATTGCTCATCCCCAATGTTTGTGTTTTCTTTTGTATTTTTTTTCTAGAATAATAAGTTACCAGGGCCTCTGATTGATGCATTTGCTATCTTGCATATTGATTTGAAACTGACTTTCTCATTTGTCTTCACAATTCCATCTTTCATAGACTGGTGTCTCATTTTAGAGATCAGATATTTCATTCTTCTCACTCTCAGGCCTCTCTATACATGAACTATTCTGCTTTGTCTAATCTGTCTACTTTTATGCTTAAAGTGTATTTTTGTTCTTACTTTAAATATTGCATGGGACTGGCAATATGCTTCTACACAGTTTGATTTTACAGTATTAGCCTAGGCTCTGACATCTAAGAAGCACCATAAGAGGCTATAGGATCGTCACTTCCTCCATTATCCCAGCAGTATCCACAGCAAGTGCTCGCAAATGCTTTTTGACTGACAGCTACTTCTGGAAGATATGGAAAATAAGCATCTTCACCAGATACTGAGTTTGATTTTGAAAAGACAGGAATCTGAGGGTAACACATTTCACAGCTTAGAAATCTTTTTTATTCTGAATCTCAATTAAAATGTAATAAACCAAAAGCTGGTATTATCCCAAGCAGGTGAAGAGATCCAATCTTGATTTTCAAAATACTAGAGTCTTGATTTCAAGTTCAAAAGCCACAACACAAGTGCTAGGTGAAAATACTGAGGAAAACTTGTGATTAGGCCAAACCAGTTCTCAAGGCCCTTTTAACCAAACTAAGGGATCCATCCAGGAAAGGAGGAAGAGAGATTAGAAAGGAAGAGAGTTGAATCTGAGAGGCTGTGTCTGGGAAATTTATTATCTTGAGTGGAGTCATACATGAGGTAGAACCACTGCGCATTCTTTAATGCTGAGATTTTGATGGTAACCTCTATGTTGCTTCCTAGGTCAATCCCAGGTAGACTACGTATTTCCTGTGGAAACTCCTCAAGCCCTCTTAGTAGGCATAAACAGAGTAAAATTGGCAGCATAGCTCGTTGGTCTAAGCAGTGGAGAGCTAGAATCAATCCCCTGAGATTTCTGTGGGCCCAGAGTGAAATGGGAGAGCATCTCAAAGTCCACTGGGACTTTCCAAAGGGAAAAGAGCTCTCCTGTCCACAGAGGGTTTCACGGACTGCACTGCATAATGAGGTCTGGACCCTCATGTCAGAGGTCAGATGAGGAAGACACTATATATAATGCCATAATGGAAAAGGACCACACGCAATGACCTCCATCCCACCATAGGCCTGAGATCAGGATCTAAAAGACACTCTTTCCTCCCTAAGATGAATTTCCTTACTCTCCTTCCCCACTTTAATTGAGTTTAAACTTAAATGATTGACGAGATTGTTCCACTGAAGTTTACCTGAAATTGATTAAATGAAGTTTTCCTAACTATGGTACGTGGGCTGTCGAATACTGTTAACAGTATTCACTCCAGAACCAGATCAACTGGGTTCCAATTTCAACTTTGTCTAGGATTTACATCATCAGGTGAGTCACATTACTGTCTGTGCCTCAGTTTCCTCATACATGAATTGGGTAAAATAATAGTGATGTACTTACACTATTGTGTGAATTAAGTGACTTAACATATATATGTGCTTAGAAAAGTACCTATGGCAAGTACAATATAATGGTACTATTCTGCATCAGGTAGAATGGGTGCTCAAGATAGAAGTTAATATTAAATAGTATACTTTTCCACACCTAAGTTTGGGGCATATTAAATGCCTAAATGTTACAGTAATATATTACTATTAAAGAATTTTAGAGATAAAACTTAAAGACAATTTAGTTCAAGATTTATTTGCAGAGATAAGGAGAATGATATTTTAAAAGGTCAAATAATTTGCCCATGGTCACGTAGCTACTAAATTTCAGAACTGAGATATAAACTCCATAGAGCATTTCCTCATTTGGTGTGCCAGGAAATGTGCTACATGTTGGAGGCACCTACAGGCCCCAATCTCACAGAGCTTACAATATACCAGGAAAGCAAGTGACATGTTATGATAGAAGAAATACATGGTGCTATATTTCTAGGAGTCAAGCAAAGCTCTTTAAAATAGTAACTTGAAGTCAAAATCTAAATGAAGCGCGGGATTTATACAGGTGAAGGGATGGAGTTAGAATACTCAAGGACAAGGGAGAGCTATAAAGGTGGCCCCAGAGTTGAGAA
The DNA here is from genome assembly GCF_002776525.5 of Piliocolobus tephrosceles. Classification (NCBI taxonomy): domain Eukaryota; kingdom Metazoa; phylum Chordata; class Mammalia; order Primates; family Cercopithecidae; genus Piliocolobus; species Piliocolobus tephrosceles. The sequence goes on from NC_045455.1 coordinate 56,314,691, forward strand.
ACAATATGACTTGTTTAAGGAGGTGATATAAATTCAGTATGTTTTAGCAAAGACTGCAAAAGGAAGGAGTGAACAGGAAGCAGTAATAGAACAAGACTCTTAGGTAGTTTTGTAAATGATGATGAGGAATTTGGACTTAATGTTAAAGACAATAAAAAAAAATCTGTTTAAACAGATAATCAAAGACAGGAAATTTACATTTTTAAAAGTTCTTTCTAAATATAGGAGGTAAAGAGACTGTTCAGGGAAGATTAGAGTCAGGGAGACCATTTACAGTTGTATCCAAGAAAAAAAAAAAAAAAAAAAACAGGTCTTCTGTCTTAATATTCTTTGTTCTTCTAAATGTCATCTTTGTTGGAAAACAAATAAAGCAAAGCTGGGAAAATAGACAAAGACTAAAAATGATTCTTGCTATCCTTAAGTCATCTTAAGCCCTTTTTATATCGATCACAGATTGTTAGAGCAAGAAGTGACCTTAAGGAAACCAAGCTCAAATTTCATAGAGTGGCCCTGTGTCTTGTTCACGGCCTAGTAAATGGCAGAGTGAGAACTAAATCTCAGATCTGACCTGCTGGCCCAGTGCCTTCCGCTGCATGAGCCTGGAATAATCCTTCCGGAACGAAGGTCATAGCCACAGTAACTAAGAGGCTGAGAGGCCTGGAATGCTCAGTGGACTGTCCTGAGGAGAGAGACTCCAACCAGACCTCAGTGTCCCAGCAGCCTGGGTCAGTGGGAGCCCCGTCGTCAAATAAGAACATGCTGCTCTGGCGGTTTGTGCTGTGTTTTGAAATACGTTGTTTTTCCCCTCTCAGAAAAATTATCAGTTAAAATTAGTTTAAGATTCAAACTCAGTGAATAACGTAGTTCAATTCAGTATGGAAAATAGTCTAATGGTACATTATTAGAAAATTGTAATAAGTAGCTAATTGCTTTTGGCAATCTAATTGTTAGGCTACCCTGATGGTTAGAAAAAAATATTTTATATTAGGCTGAAACCTTCCTGCAATGTCTACAGACTGGTCTGATGGTTCCCAAACTGCTTCAGATACATCTTGCCAATAAATAGGAGAGAAATAATAAAGCATTACCCTCTGGAGCTTCAGAAAGCAAGCCATGAAGTATTTTCCAGTTAAATTAAAGAATACTTGGGGTCAAGCGTGGACTTGGGGAAAGAACTCAGTTAATTCAAGTTCACCTTAGGATTCAAATCTTAGATTTAAAATAATTCAGTTCTCTAGTAGAACCTATGTGTAAAAGATAGATAGCAAAGGGATTAAGTGCCCTAGAATTCAAGAAAACAGACTCAGAGTCGAGGCCCAGAGACACAAAGCATTAACACCACCCAGGGCCTGCTCCATTGTAACCCTGGATTCTCTGCAGTTTAGGGGTTTGATTTTTGTTTTGTTTTGTTTCGCAATGAGCAAGTCTCTAGCAGTCAGGGTCCGTTGGGCAATTGTCCTAAGAATGGTTTTGACATCCTGGTGACTCAGTGACACAAACAATTCTAATGTACTCTAGAGCTTCATTAAATTCGAAGCTTGGAAATCCACTAACACCCACCACTTTCACTCTGCTCCCAGCTCCTGCTCATCACTGCAGCTGGTAAGTCTCCTTTAGGTCTGAATATCAAGGGAATAGATCCAAATCTAGGAATTGCATCTACTCCCTCCTTTCCAGACCATGCAGGCTTGAGAGTCCTATGAGGAGAGTATCAAAATCTAAAATAATCCCAACCACCTGTCATATAAACAGGAAGAGATTATCCTTAAACAAAGGACTATTTTTTTCATTTACTTTTTAAAACAAGTTTTTTAAGGCTGGTCAAGTGAAGCAGTGGGAGTGGAGAAGGAACAAGAAAATCTGTAACTGGTTGGGATCAATGAGTTATAAACAACACTGCACTCAGACCAGCCAAACAAAGGACTATCTATTATAGCCGAATACTAAATGTGCCAAAACAGGTAGGTCTCACCTTGTGGTGGCTTTGGACTGTAAACATCAGTAAAAAGTTTTAATTCAAAAAATAAAATCATTTGTTTGTAATAATTACTGGGCTCAGCCTCCAATCTTAAGGATTCAGCTAAGATAAAGGATTTCAGAGACTGGTGCGTTATTGGTGAAATAACAAGGCATCTATAATCCCCAACCATAGCTTCAAGAGCTCAATTGGTCAGTTTTATAGATTGTACAGAAATAAAATAGTGACCCTCAAAATAATCACAGGCTATTAATTGGTTGGTCTAAATATGTGACATAAGTACTTCTCCAACCAAGAGCAAAAAGGAGTTGACCAAGTTCACTACTGGTCGACAGTCTCTCTAGGACAGGCTATTGCCATTTGTCACATCTCCCAGAATCACAATTGAGCATGAGAGAGAAATTAAGATAATCTGAGAGAAGTTAGGAAAATTAAAGGTAGAAACATTTGGGAGTAACAGAGCATCTCTGTTGTTTGTATTTTGCTAAGGTATTCCCCCTAGAATCTCTCTTGATTGAGAACCAAGGCTGTTTTCATAATTTTAAAATCAGAGTATTAGCATGTAAAATAGCCCATGCTAGACTTTGTGTATGTGTGCACACATGTGTGTTGCATGCACACGTGCACATACATGTTCATATATTTACACACTGTGCTTCAGAAACAGTCTTTTTGATAGCTACAAGTTATTTCTTATTTCTGGGGAAAAGAACATCAAGTTTCTTCTCAGTCCACCCCAGGAAATATCATTTCAGATCAATTCAGTGAAAACACTATGATTAGGTTTAGCCGACAGCTCCTCAGGGAGCAACTGCATCCATCATCTTCTAGCCAAATAGTTGCAGAGGATTATTGTTTCCAATTTTTCACTCTCTCTTTGCTATTGAATAATACTTAACACTCTCTTTGCCATGTGACTTTGCTGAAGCTCCCATTAGAGTAAGCCAACATGACTTGGCTATGAGATTTGCTTTAGCTAATCAAACATTAATGGCTGTAATACGAGCAGAGGCTTTAAACATGCTTACATAACTTGGCTTGGCTCCTATCATGTCTGCCATCATGATGAGAAAAGTATGTCCCTGATAGTAGCTCATTCCAGAATGACACATTTGGAGTAGAACTGAGCCAAACCAACAATTTACAGTCAAGCCCCACAGGAGCCCAGACAACTCACAGACTCATGAGTCACAAAAATAAATGTCTATTGTTGTAAACTTGTAATAGCCTGTAAGCTATTTTAAAGTTATTTGTTATATCCATTTATTGCTGCAATAGCTGACTAATATACGAGATAATTCAGAATGAAAACAGTATCGATAAAGCAGACTAAGAAATACAAGTTCAAAAGGTATATATGTCCACACAAACAAGTAAATTAGATAGAAATGATCCTCATATTTTCTAACTAGACTACCTAAGAGCCCAAATAGTCCATTAAATTGTTTCCATCTTTTTATTTTACCTATTTCTCTAATTAAGAGATGTGGGATAAAATGTGAAAGAAAACCAAATTAGTTAAAAAAAAAAATTCTAGGTTCTTCAGTCTGGCCACAAATAAATGTTGGCTGAAATTATGAGATTCAATCCTGTTCCAAAATCTCTTATTAAAAAGTAAATTGTTTTCTCAAAACTAGTCAATCTTTGATGAAAATATGACAGGTTATTAGAGAAAATGTACTTTTAATTGTTTCTATAATAGTTGTGATGATAGGTGGTTTAATGGAAGGGTAAAGACAGAAAGTAGTCCTTACCTCTGTCTAATAACTCACTGAGTCCTTTCTCATCTCAAGAAAATCTAATAAGTTACTGAGTTGATACATCTAAAATGACCAGTTTAATCATTTTAGACAATTCAGTAATCAATGAGAAATTTTCCAAGACAAATTCAGTGGCAGAAAACAGTATTGAATGTTAAAGCAATTGAAATGTCCAGATCATAGATTGTTTACAACCTCTTGGGGCCAGAAAAAGAAAAATTAAAGAGATCCCTCTGTCTTTACAATGTCTTGAGGCCTCTCAAGCACAGAAATCCAGAACTCTCTCCTGGGACACTGCATATGAGCTCACTCAATAGTTAATCAGAGACAAAGCCAAGTATTGGACAACTAATGGGCACCACCCAGTGCTTCTCAGATTACAAGTACCTACCTCCTCAGACCACTTTCCCAGCATCAAACTACAGAACTCTTATGAAATCTAGCAACCTGTTTTTTCTCATTCTCCACTTCTCTAGCCCCTTTTTGTCTCCAGAAAAATCTACCCATTCTCTAGAGTCACTTATTTTCGTTAGCTTATTTTAGAAATCTACTTAGCTTTGAGTTCTTTTGACAATAGATCTTAATGGTCCATTAGAACCCAGTGCAGGAATAAAGCCTACAATAATCCTGCCAGTGCTGCAAAGAAAAAAAGATACATTTAAGTTTCTACATTAAAATAGTCTGACTCTCCATATCCTGCCAAAGGTATTTGAGGTCATTTAAAATACCTAACAAACATAAGAGGTAGGTACTTTCATATATTTTTTCATCAAAGAAATGGATATTCAGAAAGGTTAAATAACTTACCCAAGTAAATGATGATCCTGGAATTTGAACTAGATTTTTTTTTTAATAAAAGCTTATATAAAATCAGTCCATTCTTTGGGAGGCTGAGGTGGGCGGATCACAAGGTCAGGAGATCGAGACCACGGTGAAACTCCATCTCTACTAAAATATAAAAAATTAGCCGGGCGTGGTGGCGGTCACCTGTAGTCCCAGGTACTTGGGAGGCTGAGGCAGGAGAATGGCGCAAACCCGGGAGGCGGAGCTTGCAGTGAGCCGAGATTGCGCCACTGCACTCCAGCCTGGGTGACAGAGCAAGATTCCGTCTCAAAGAAAAAAAAAAAAAATCAGTCCATTGTTTTATGGATAAAGAAGACTAGGCTGGAAGTAAAAGGTCGACAGCTGATTTGTAACCTTTCTTCTAACCTCAAGAACACCTAGGGGTTTGATCTTTGATTGAATTTTCCTGTTGGAGAAACCCCATATCTGGGACTTCTCTGAACTGAGATAGTCTACACTCACCCACCCATCTTTTGAGATCACATGCATCCAAAGTGACGGGTACCTGGAACATTCGCTAGTTGTATCTTTAAGGTACAAGACCTCTGCTATGTTATGGCCATATATACTGCATTGCTGCCTATCCTATATCCTTTCTAAAGCTAAACAAACTTAGTTTTAGATAAATTCTATGGTATCTTGTGAGTTTGTTAATCTGAGCTCAATACCTTGCTGCTGGTTGGGTGCAGTGAATCTGGCAGAGGCCACAGGTTGATTTTTTACACAGCTAGCTCACTGCATAATTTTGATGAAAACACATGCCTTCTCATTCAATGTGCTCTTCACTACAGTGTCGTTATTCAGTTACTTAACCTCCATTAACTTCAAAGTAGCAAAAGCATGCATTTTTATCAGATAAAGTTACATGTATATCCACTTCCTATTCAACCTTCAAGACCTATGTCAAGTCATGCCCTTTTTCAAGAGGATTTCACAAAATATCCTGTAACGTATACACCATTCCCCTCTTCCTGACCTCCCATATCATGTGTCTTCTATTTGAGGTATTTGAACATCCAGTTATCTTTGGCCTTAACATTGTTCTTTTCTTGTTCTATGTGTTGTTCCTTCTTCCTCCACCAATTAAAGAGTGAGGTCTTCAAGAGCAAGAAATACAACGTACTTATTAAACCATTTTGAAAAAAACCCAGCCCAGTACTCAACATTTAACAAGTACTAAATAGAGACTTCTTAAATGAATGAACCACAATCAAGATTTTTAAACTTGTGATGGAATATATTCAGACATCTATAATTTAAGTACGTTTTCAATTTAAATCCAATTATATAAAAGGTCTAATTAAATTGAATTCTTGTTAGACGTGTTCTCAAGTAGAAACATTTAACCCTAAGAAGAAAGGTCCAGGCACTTCCATTAGACAAATTATTAGATAAATAATAGAGTCAAAAAGTAGGTTTCTTATCACCAATTTACAAAGCATTTTAATTTCTTTTCTACTGTTTTTAAATTTTTCATTTTTAATTTTCATGGGTACATACTAGGTGTATACATTTATGGGGCACTGCATATTAATTTCTACTTGGCTACATCCTATCATATGATGAAGTTAAGAAATCTGTTTTTCTCTAAAAACAAAAAAAAATTATGATTTTCTTCCCTTTTTGTTTTTTAATGGAGCTAAATTCAATATGTTTATTTATTGTTAACCACTTACAATACACACTTTTGCAGGACAAACCGTCTTTACTTACAACCAGCATCTCTGATGTCATCACATCTCTGAAGTGGGTGCATGTTAAAACAATGAACTTCTGCAAAACACGCTCCAAGAACAGATTTTTCCTGAACTAAACGATTGTTGTTGTTTTGTTTTTTTAATGGAGCAGCTTTTTTCCCCTAAATAAACTATTATTTAGTGCTAGGCTAAACTTTTAGCTAAGAAAAATTTTTACTTTGTTTTTTTTTTGTTTTTTTTTTTTTTTTTTTTTTTGAGACAGTTTCCCTGTTGCCCAGGCTGGAGTTCAGTGGCGCGATCTTGGCTCACCGAAGCCTCTGCCTTCTGAGTTCAAGAGATTCACCTGCCTCAGCCCCCCAAGTAGCTGGGATTACAGGTGTGCACCACTGCACCCAGCTAATTTTTGTATTTTTAGTGGAGAGGGGGTATTACCATGTTGGCCATGCTGGTCTCGAACTCCTGACCTAGAGGTCTGCCTCGGCCTCCCAAAGTGCTGGGATTACAGGCATGAGCCACCACGCCAGGCTGATTCTTTATAATTTCTAACACCAAGTCTATAGAATCTACTTGTAACCTATACAGAAAGTGGTTAGGAAAGAGAAATAGCTGTATATTTTTAGTGTTCAATGTATAAAGTCACTCGGAAGCAACAATGCAATTTCACTGCCATTACAGAAAATTACTAAAACTGTCTCTATTTGCTACTTGAGAAGTACTGGAAGAGATGTTACTTACATAGTATATCTGTAACCTAGGTTTTCTTATGCATTAACTTGGAAATGGTCAGTTCCTAGAAATGGTATTTATATCAATCACTTGAATGAATACTAAGGGATTCTTCTGGGAAAATTAATTAAATAAATATAGGTGAATCTTTTGTTAATATAAGGATGTTAAACAAAATCAAAGTACAATAAAATCAAAATTAAAAGGGATAAACTCCTAACACTCTTAACGACCTAAAAAGGTATCCTTCAAAAGTATTTTAAGATACACTTGTACCTTAATCATGTGATATGGTAATTAAAAATTAGTAGTGTGATACCTGTCAAGCAAAAGAGTTTATGTTTTTATCAAGCAAAAGAAGCTAAATGTTTAAAAGTAAGGAATGATAAAAGCAAGAAACAATCTCATTTGTAATAGCACTAAAGAGAATAAGATACATAGAAATACACTTAACTAAGAAGGTGAAATACTTGTATACTGAAAACTACACAACATTGATGAAAGAAATCAAGGCCAGCAGCAGTGGCTCATGCCTGTAATCCCAACACTTTGGGAGGCCAAGGCAGGCAGATCACCAGAGGTCAGGAGTTTGAGACCAGCCTTGCCAATGTGGCGAAACCCCATCTCTACTAAAAATACAAAAATTAGCTGGGCATGGTGGCAGGTACCTGTAATCCCAGCTACTCAGGAGGCTGAGGCTGAAGAATCACTTGAACCCAGAAGCCGGAGGTTGCAGTGAGCTGATATTACACCGCTGCAGCTTGCACGACATAGCAAGACTTCATCTCAAAAAAAAAGAAAGAAAAGAAATCAAACAAGACAAAAGCAAATGGAAAGGCCTCCTGTGTTCCATATATATATGTGTGTGTGTGTATGTGTGTGTTATATATATGTATGTGTGTGTATATATATGTATATAAATGGTCAACTGATCTCTGACAAGGGTGCCAAGAACACAAAACAGAGAAAGAATAGTGTGTTTAATAAACGGTAGTGGGAAACTGGATATCACCACGCAAAATAGATTACATACTTAAATATAAGACTCAAAACTGTAAAACTTCTAAAAAATATTAGAGAAAATTCTTTATGACATTAACCTGGACAATGATTTTTTGGATATGACACCAAAAGCAGAGGCAACAAAAGTAAAAATATACCAATAGGATTACATAAAACCAAAAAGCTTCTACACAGCAAAGGAAACACTCAACGAAGTTAAAAGGAAACCTATAGAATAGGAAAATATTGTCTGATAAGTGGTTAATATCTAAAATACATAAGAAACTCCTATAGCTCAATGGCAAAACAAACAAAAAAACAAAAACAAACAAAAACAAACAAACAAAAAACCTAATAACCAATTTAAAAATGGGCTAAAGACTTAAGTAGACATTTCTCCAAACAAGACATACAAATGGCCAACAAATACATGAAAAAAATGCTCAACATTGCTAATCATCAGGTAATACAAATCAGAATCACAATGAAGTATCACCTCACATCCGTCAGCGTGGCTGTTGTCAAGAAAACAAAAGATATCAAGTGTTGGGGAGGCTTTAGAAAAATTGAAACCCTTATGCATGATTGGTATGAATGCAAACTGATGCAACCACTTTAGAAAACTGTATAAAGATTTCTCAAAAAATCAAAAATAAATCTACCACATAACCCAGCAATCCCACTTCTGGGTATTTATCCAAAGGAATTGAAATCAGGATCTTATGGCGATATTAGCACCTCTATATTCATGTCAGCCCTATTGACAATACCCAAGATGTGGAAACAATATAAATATCCATCATCAGATAAATAGATAAAGAATATATGGTATATACATACAGTGGAATATTAGTCAGCCTTATAAAAGAAGCAAATTCTGCAAGAAGTGACAATATGAAAAAACTTTGACAACATTATGGTAAGTGAAATATTCCAGTCACAGTAAGAAAGCCAAATACCGCATAATTTCATTTATAGGAGGTATCTAAAATAGCCAAAGACTGTAAATGCCTTATCTATACCTTCAGCAAGCTGCAGTGACCCAAGGAGAGAAGGTTAGGACATCTTCCAGACAGGCAACCCCTGGCTTGGACTCACAGCACAGACCCTCTATCCTGGGCTGAATCCACTGAGTGATTGCTGACCTACATCTCTCAGGGATAACGAGCAAAAGACCTTTGGCCACAACAACTACTGATGTTCCTTCCTCTATTGCCTTCAATTTAGGGAAGGAACATAAAAACTGAGATCACCTCAGAGCTTCAGTGGGCAACCCAGGAGCACCAGGTCACGATCTACAGCCAACTCTTAAGGAGAAGAGGAACCTACACTTTCAGAACATTGAGAGGGAACATGACTGCAACTGTGAGTAAATACAGGAGAGCCACACAACCGAACAAGAGTCCACCAACTGGCCAATATGCCTGTCATCTACTGGATTACATCCCAAAGCCTCAACACCAAAAATACCTGACTCACATACCCACTTTGAAATCAAAGACAAGAAGTCAGCTTAAAATAAAAACCCTGTACGATGCCTCAGCCTGTGGAAAAATCCAGAAAAGAAGCCTACTGACTGTACTCAATCTACACCGCAAGTAAAGGAACATCCACACACATAGTTGAGAAAAAACCAATACAAGAACTCCAGTAATTCAAACGGTCAGAGTGCCATATGTCCTGCAAACAATCACACCAGTTCTCCAACAAGACTTCTTAACCACACTGAACTGGCTGAAACAACAGAAATAGAGTCCAGAATGTGGACATGAACAAAGATTATTGAGATTCAGGACAGACAAATTCAATCCAAGGAAAATAAGAATAACAATAAAATGATACAGGAGCTGAAGGACAAAATAGCCGGTATAAAAAAGAACTTAACAAATCCGATCCGACAGAGCTGAATAACACAAGACAAAAATTTCACAATATAAGAATTTCAAATTCAGGATATACAGAGAACTACTGCAAGATTCTACACAAAAAGATCATCCCAAAGACACACAGTCATCAGATTTTCCAAGGTCAAAAGGAAAGAAAGAATGTTAAACGCAGCCAGTGAGAAAGGGCAAGTCACCTACAAAGGGAACCCCATCAGGCTAACAGCAGATCTCTGCTGAAACCCTATAAGCCAGAATAGATTGGATGGCCAATATTCAACATTCTTAAAGCAAAAAAAAAAAAAAACTTCAACCAAGAATTTTATATCCAGCTATAATAAGCTTCCTAGGTGAAGGAGAAATTAGATCTTTTTCAGATAAGTAAATGTTGAAGAAATTTGTTATCACTAGACCTGCCTTACAAGAGATCTTGAAACAAATGCTAAATATAGAAAGGACAGACCACTACCAGCTAATACAAAACCACAATTAAAGACACAGACCAGTGACACTATACAGCAACCAACCAACCAAAGAAAACAAAGAAATCTTCAACTAAGAATTTCATATCCAGCCAAACTTAACTCCCTAACTGAAGGAAAAATCAGATCTTTTTCAGATAAGCAAATATTGAGCATACTTATTCCCACCAGACCTGCCTTAAAAGAGATCTTGGGCCAGGCACAGAGGCTCACACCTGTAATCCCAGCACTTTGGGAGACCGAGGTGGGTGGACCACAAGTTCAGGAGTTCGAGATCAGCCTGGCCAACATGGTAAAATCCCGTCTCTACTAAAAATACAAAAAATCAGCTGGGCCTGGTGGCAGCTACCTGTAATCCCAGCTACTCGGGAGGCTCAGACAGGAGAATCATTTGAACCTGGTCCAGCCTGGACAACAGAGCAAGTCTCCATCTTAAAAACAAAAACAAAAAAAGAGGATCTTGAAAGGATCACTAAGTGTAGAAAGAAGAGACTGCTACCAGCTAATACAAAAACACACAGATCAGTGTCACTGTAAGGCAACCACATAAACAAGCCAACATAATAACCAGCTGACAACACAATGACAGAATCAAATGCACATGTATTAATACTAGCATTGAATGTAATCAGGCTAAATGCCACATTTAAAAGGCACATAGTGGCCAGGTGTGGTGGCTCACGCCTGTAATCCCAACACTTTGGGAGGCTGAGGTGGCGGATCACTTGACATCAAGAGTTCGAGACAAGCCTGGCCAACATGGTGAAACCTCATCTCTACTAAAAATACAAAAATTAGCCAGATGTGGTGGCACACACCTATAATCCCAGCTACTTGGGAGACTAAGGCACAAAAATCACTTGAACCCAGGAGGCAGAGGTTCCAGTGAGCCAAGATGTGCCACTGTACTTTAGCCTGGGTGACAGAGCAAGACTCTATCTCAAAAATAAAATAAAAGGCACAGAGTGGCAGGCTGGAAATAAAAGCAAAACCAAATAGTGTGATGACTTCACTAGACCCATCTCACATGTAACAACACCCAAAGGCTCAAAATAAGCAATGGAAGACAACATACCAAGTAAATGGAAAACAGAAAAAGGTAGGAGTTGCAATCCTAATTTCAGATGAAACAGATTCATAAGCAAGTTTAGAGACTTACAAAGAGACATAACTCCCACACAGTAGTGGGAGACTTCAACACTCCACTGACATTATTAGATAGATCATCAAGGCAGAAAATTAACATAGATATTCAGGACCTGAATTTCAACATTGGACCAAATGGATCTGATAGAACTCTGCAGAACTTTCCAACCCAAAACAACACAATATACATTCTTCTTATTGCCGCATGACATATACTCTAAAAATGACCACATAATTGGACATAAAACAGTCCTCAACAAATGTAAAACAACGGAAATCATGCCAAACACACACATGAACTACAATAAATAAAAACAGAAGACTAAGAAAATCACTCAAAACCATGCAATTACATTGAAATTAACATGATCCTGAATGAATTTGGGGTCAATAATGAAATTAAAGCATAAATTAAGAAGCTCTTTGAAACTAGTGAGAAAAAGGATACAACATACCAGAATCTTCGGGACACATCTAAGGCAGTGTTAAGAAGAAAATTCACAGCAGTAAATGCCCACATCAGAAAGTTAGAAAGACCTTCAATTAACAACTTAATATCACAACTGAAAGAATTAAGAGAAGATCAAATCAACACCAAAGCTAGCAGAAGATTAAAAATAACCAAAACAAGAGCTGAACTGAAATAAATAGAGAGAAAAAATCATTCGAAAAACAAATCTAGAAATTCGGGGTTTTTTTGAAAAAAGTGAATAAGATAGACCACTAATTAGACTAATAAAGAAGAAAGAGTTAAGATCCAAATAAACACAATTAGAAATGACAAAGGGAATGTTGCCACTGACCCCACAGAAATAAAAATAACCCTTAGAAACTACTATGAACACGTCGATGCAGACAAACTAGAAAACCTAGAAGGCATGGAAGTTCCCAAGGCTGAACCAGGAAGAAACTGAATCCCTGAAAAGACCAATAATGAGATCTAAAATTGAATCAGTAATAAATAGCCTACTAACCAAAAAAATGCCCAGAACCAGATGGATTCAGAGCTGAATTCTACCAGATGTACAAAGATGACCTGATACCTTTCTAAAATAAACTATTCCCCAAAAAATTGAGGAGGATGGACATCTTCCCAACTCATTTTATGAGGCCATCATCATCCTGATATCAAAACTTGGCAGAACTGCAACAAAAAATAAAACTTTGGGCCAATATCCTTGAGGAATATTGATGCAAAATCCTCAACAAAATACTTGCAAACTGAATCTAGTGGCACATCAAAAAGCTAATCTACCACAATCAAGTAGTTTTCTTCCCTGGCATGCAAGGTTGGTTCAACATATGCAAATCAATAAATGTGATTCATCACATAAACAGAACTAAATACAAAAACCACATGATTATCTCAAAAGATGCAGAAAAAGTTTGATAGAATTAATGCTCCTTCAAGTTAAAAACTCTCAATAATTATGTATTGAAGGAACACACTTCAAAATAATAAGAGCCATATATGACAAACCCACAGCCAACATAATACTGAATTGGCAAAAGCTGAAAGCATTCTCCTTGAAAACCAGCACAAGTCAAGGATGTCCTCTCTCACCACTTCAATTCAACATAGTATTGGAAGTCCTGGCCAGAGCAATCAGGAAAGAGAAAGAAATAAAGGACATCCAAATAGGAAGAAAAGAAGTCAAACTATTTCTGCTTGCAGATAATATAATTCTATGCCTAGAAAACCCCATAGTCTTCACCCAATATCTCCTTACACTTATAAACAACATTAGCAAAGTCTCAGGATACAAACTCAGTATACAAACATTACTAGCATTCCTATAGGCCAACAACAACCAAACCCAGAGTCAAATCAGGAATGCAATCCCCTTCACAGTTGCCACAAAAAGAATAAAATACTTAGGAATACAGCTAACCCAGGGAGGTGAAAAATCTCTACAATAATCCTAGCTACTTGGGAGGCTGAGGCAGGAGAATCGCATGAACCCGGGGACAGAGTTTGCAGTGAGCAGAGATCACACCCCTGCACTTCAGCCTGGGCAACAGAGTGAGACTCTGTCTCAAAAAAATAAAAATAAAAGAATTACAAAACACTGCTCCAGAAGTCAGAGAAGACACACATAAATTGAAAAGCATCCAGTGTTCATGGATAGAAAGAAGCAATATCATTAAAATGGTCATACTGCCCAAAGTAATTTGCAGATTCAGTGCTACTTCTATCAAACTACTAACAACATTTTTCAGAGAACTAGAAAAACCTATTTAAAATTTATATGGGATAAAAAAGAGCCCAAGTCACCAAGGAAGTCCTAAGCATAAAAGAACAAAGCTGGAGGCGTTACGTCACCCAACGTCAAGCTATGCTACAGGCTACAGTAATCAAAGTAGCATAGTACTGGTACAAAAACAGGCATATAGACCAATGGAGCAGGATAGAGAGCCCACAAATAAGGTCACACACCCACAACCATCTGATCTTCAACAAAGCTAAAAAAAACAAGCAATGGGGAAAAGACTCCCTATTCAATAAATGGTGCTGGGATAACTAGATAGCCATATGCAAAAGATTAAAACTAACTGCCCTCTTGCCTTTTTTTTTTTTTTTCCTTTTTTTCCCTTTTTTTCCCCTTTTTTTTTTTTTTTTTTTTTTTTTTTTT
>NC_045455.1:56328940-56403313 GCF_002776525.5 Piliocolobus tephrosceles
CCCTTTTTTTTTTTTTTTTTTTTTTTTTTGGAGACAGAGTCTCATTCTGTTGCCCAGGCTGGAGTGCAGTGGTGTGAGTGTTCAGATCACAGCAACCTCCACCTCCTGGGTTCAAGCAATTCTCGTCCCTCACTGCTCCCAAGAAGCTGGGATTACAGACATGTGCTACCACACCCAGGTAGTTTTTTTACTTTTAGTAGAGACAGGGTTTCACCATGTTGGCCAGGCTGGTCTCAAACTCCTGATCTCAAGTGATCAGCCTGCCTTGGCCTCCCAAAGTGCTGAGATTACAGGCATAAGCCACTGTGCCCAGAAAACTGGACCTCTTTCTTACAGCATATACAAAAATTATCTTAAGATGGATTGAAGACTGAAATGCAAAACCCAAACTATAAAATCCTGGAAGACAACCTTGGTGATACCATCCTGGACATAGGAATCAGCAAACATTTCATGACAAAGACACCAAAAGCACTTACAATAAAAACAAAAATTGAAAAATGGGATCCAGTTACGTGTAAGACTTTCTGCACAACAAAAGAAACTATCAACAGAGTAAACAGACAACCCACAGAATGGGAGAAAATATTTGCAAACTATGTTTCTGACAAACATCTAATATCCAGTATCTATAAAGAACTTAAACAAATTTACAAGAGAAAAACAAACAGTCCCATTAAAAAGTTGGTAAAAATATAAGCAGACACTTTTCAAGAGAAGACACATATGCAGTGAACAATCGTATGAAACAATGCTCAGTATCACTGATTGTTAGAGAAATACAACTCAAAACCACAATGAGATACTATCTCACACCAGTCAGAATGGCTATGAATAAAGTCAAAAAATAACAGATTCTGGTGAGGTTGTGAATAAAAGGGAACACTTATACACTGTTTGTAGTATGGTAAATTAGTTCATCCATTGCAGAAAGCAGTATGGTGATTCCTCAAAGAGCTAAAAACAGAACTATCCAACCCAGCAATCCCATTACTGGGTAAATACTCAAAGGAATATAAAACATTTTACCATAATGACACATGCATGCAAATATTCATTGTAGCACTATTCACGATAGCAAAGACATAATCAACCTAAATGCCATCAATGACGGATTAAATAAAGAAAATGTGGTACATATACACCATGGAATACTATGCAGCTACAAAAAAGAATGATGTTGTGTCTTTTGCAGGAACATAGATGGAACTGAAGGCTGTTACCCTTAGTAAACTAATTCAGAAACAGAAAACCAAATACCGCATGTTCTCACTTGTAAGTGGGAGCTAAATGATGAGAACTCATGAACACAAAAAAAGGGAACAACAGACACTGGGGTTCAGTTGAGGGTAGAGGAAGACAGGAGGGAGAGGATCCAGAAAAATAATTAATCTGTACTAGGTTTAATACCTGGTTGATAAAATAATTTGTACAACAACCCCCATGACATGAGTTTACCTATGTAACAAACCTTCACATGTGCCCCTGCTGAAACTAAAATAAAAGTTAAAAAACAAAAATATATACCATGACCAAGTGAGATTTAAGCCTGATATGCAAGGCTGGTTCAACATTCAAAAATTAATGTAATTCATCAAAGCAACAGGCTAAAGTAGAAAAATCACGCTCTCTTCTCTTGTCTGCCACCATGTGAGACATGCCTTTCATCTTCCTCCATGATTGTGAGGCTTCCCCAGCCATGTGGAACTCATGCACAGATATCCCAAATCCCGGACTGGGCCTGAGGAACATCCCCGCAAAGAGCGCCGGGAGGGCGTGGCGGTCCCGCCTCTCCCGCCAGGGACCAGGGTGTGGACACTCACTGGTCCAGTCATGAGGAACTCAGCATCCTCCTGACGGGAGGCGCCTCTTTCCCAGAAGCGACGGGTCTGGAGGAATCTGACTAAACCTTGGGTTGCCTGCCCGGAGGGCGTGGTTGACCCAGGGGCCTCGAGGTTGTGGGCGAGGATAATCCGCCGCCCGGACCGGCCTGCAGAATCCAGGGGACCGAAACCCGAGGGCGGCGCTCCAAGGTGCTGAGGGGACCGGAAAGGCGGCCAGGATCTTCCGGTCGCCCGGCCCACCACCCACCTAGTACCCGCGCAGCCCTGAAGCCTGGCAGACGTGGACCGCACGCGGCCTTTGCTTCGGCCAGGACAGGGCGGCGGGGAGACGGCTGCTAGACAACAAGTCTTGACCCCTCTGCTACCCACGACCGCCGGTACAATCATGTTTGAAATTAAGAAGATCTGTTGCATCCGTGCAGGCTATGTTGGAGGACCCACCTGTAGTGTCATTGCTCATATGTGTCCTGAAATCAGGGTAACGGTTGTTGATGTCAATGAATCAAGAATCAATGCATGGAATTCTCCTACACTTCCTATTTATGAGCCAGGACTAAAAGAAGTGGTAGAATCCTGTCGAGGAAAAAATCTATTTTTTTCTACCAATATTGATGATGCCATCAAAGAAGCTGATCTTGTATTTATTTCTGTGAATACTCCAACAAAAACCTATGGAATGGGGAAAGGCCGGGCAGCAGATCTGAAGTATATTGAAGCTTGTGCTAGACGCATTGTGCAAAACTCAAATGGGCACAAAATTGTGACTGAGAAAAGCACGGTTCCAGTGCGGGCAGCAGAAAGTGTTCATTGTATATTTGATGCAAACACAAAACCCAACTTGAATCTACAGGTGCTGTCCAACCCTGAGTTTCTGGCAGAGGGAACGGCCATCAAGGACCTAAAGAACCCAGACAGAGTACTGATTGGAGGGGATGAAACTCCAGAGGGCCAGAGAGCTGTGCAGGACCTGTGTGCTGTATATGAGCACTGGGTTCCCAGAGAAAAGATCCTCACCACTAATACTTGGTCTTCAGAGCTTTCCAAACTGGCAGCAAATGCTTTTCTTGCCCAGAGAATAAGCAGCATTAATTCCATAAGTGCTCTGTGTGAAGCAACAGGAGCTGATGTAGAAGAGGTAGCAACAGCAATTGGAATGGACCAGAGAATTGGAAACAAGTTTCTAAAAGCCAGTGTTGGGTTTGATGGGAGCTACTTCCAAAAGGATGTTCTGAATTTGGTTTATCTCTGTGAGGCTCTGCATTTGCCAGAAGTAGCTCGTTATTGGCAGCAGGTGATACACATGAATGACTACCAAAGGAGGAGGTTTGCTTCCCGGATCATAGACAGTCTGTTTAATACAGTAACTGATAAGAAGATAGCTATTTTGGGATTTGCATTCAAAAAGGACACTGGTGATACGAGAGAATCTTCTAGTATATATATTAGCAAATATTTGATGGATGAAGGCGCACACCTCCATATATATGATCCAAAAGTACCTAGGGAACAAATAGTCGTGGATCTTTCTCATCCAGGTGTTTCAGAGGATGACCAAGTGTCCCGGCTCGTGACCATTTCCAAGGATCCATATGAAGCATGTGATGGTGCCCATGCTGTTGTTATTTGCACTGAGTGGGACATGTTTAAGGAATTGGATTATGAACGCATTCATAAAAAAATGCTAAAGCCAGCCTTTATCTTCGATGGACGGCGTGTCCTGGATGGGCTCCACAATGAACTACAAACCATTGGCTTCCAGATTGAAACAGTTGGCAAAAAGGTGTCTTCAAAGAGAATTCCATATGCTCCTTCTGGTGAAATTCCAAAGTTTAGTCTTCAAGATCCACCTAACAAGAAACCTAAAGTGTAGAGATTGCCATTTTTATTTGTGATTTTTTTTTTTTTTTTTTTTTGGTACTTCAGGATAGCAAATATCTATCTGATATTAAATGGTAAATGGACCAAGTGTTTTTAAGGAAACAAAACTATTTTTTTAATCATCAGATTTATACTAGCTATATGGGTATTAGCATATCTGGTAATTATGAATCTAGAATTTTTTTACATATTTTTATAATACTGTTAGCTCAGTTATTGGATGAGTGAAAGATAATCATGTTGGTTTTAATAGTGTCAATTTTTGTAAAATAAAAATTAAACTTCAAACACTTTACTTTATAAATTGTCCACAGGCCGCACTTTAATATCACATTATAAAGGGAAGGACAGTCTTCATTTTTCCTGGTTATTGGTTTGCTTATCATTAAAGATGTATTTTGAATCCACGAAATTGCTATGCTAAATAGCCTTTACATGTATGGTCTGGTTAAATTTCCTTTGTTCCTTTTGTTTTAATAAAATGTGTCACTGAAAAAGAAAAGAAAAGAAGAAGAAGAAGAAAAATCACATGATCATATCAATAGATATAGAAAATACATGACAAAATCAATACCCATTTATGATTAAAAACTCTCAGAAAGCTAGAAATAGAGGAAACTTTCTTCAACTTTATAAAGAATATCTACACAAATAGCTAACATAACAGTTAATGGTAGCCAGGTGTGGTGGCTTATGCCTATAATCCCAGCACTTTGGGAGTCTGAGGCAGGTGGATCATACATGCAAATGTTCATTGCAGCACTATTCACAATAGCAAAGAAGTAATCAGGAGACTATGGTCAGGAGATTGAGACCATTCTGGTTAACACGGTGAAAACCCATCTCTACTAAAAATACAAAAAAATAGGCAGGCATGGTAGCCGGTGCATGTAGTTCCAGCTACTTGGGAAGCTGAGGCAGGAGAATGGCGTGAACCCAGGAGGCAGAGTTTGCAGTGAGCCGAGATCATGCCACTGCACTCCAGCCTGGGCAACAGAGCGAGATTCCATCTAAAAATAAAAAATAAAAAGTAATGGTGAAAAACCAAAAGCTTTCCCACTAAGATCATGAACCAGTCAGGTATGTCCTCTTTAATGACTCCTTTTCAACATCATATTAGAAGTTCTAGTTAACACATTAAGACAAGAAAAGTTACACAAATGGGAAGGAAGCAGTTAAACTCTGTTCATAGATGGCATGACTGTCTATATAGAGTTAATATGGTTTGACCCTGTGTCCCCCCACAAATCTCACCTTGGATTGTAATACTCATAATCCCCATGTGTCAAGTGTGGGACCAGGTAGAGGTAATTGGATCATGGAAGTGGTTTCCCCCATTCTGTTCTCATGATAATGAATGAGTCTCACAAGATCTGATGGATTTTTAAGCATCTGGCATTTCCCCTGTTTGTACTCACTCCATCCTGCCACCCTGCGAAGAAGGTGCCTGACTCCTTTGCCTTCTACCATGAATGTAAGTTTCTCGAGACTTCCCCAGGAATGCAGAACTGTGAGTCAGTTAAACCTCTTTCCTTTGTAAATTACCCAGTCTCGAGTATTTATTCATAGCAGTGTGAGAATGGACTAATACAAGAGTAAAGAAAATAAATTAACAAAAGAAATCCTAGAACTAGCAAGTGATTATAGTAAAGTTGCAGGATACAAACTTAAAATACACAAGCCAATTGCTTTCCTATATACCATCAAAGAACGGATGAGATACTAATTTTAAAACACAATACCACTTACATTAGCATCCTAAAAAAGACATACTTATGCCAACAAATATGTACAAAATTTATATAAGAAAACTAAAAAATTCTGTTGTATGAAATCAAAGAACTAAATAAATGGAGACATATCTCATATTCATGGATTGGAAGAAGATATTATCAAGATGTCAGATTTTCCCAACTTGATCAATAGACTCAACACTATCTTATTTAAAATCCTAGCAATTAAATATGAAAACAAAAGAACAATACCTCCTACCACAAAAACACACTTAAGCACATAGTCCACAGATACCATAAAGCAACAACACAATCAAGTCTATGAAACAACCAGTTAACAACACAATGACAAGGTTAAAACCTAACATATAAATGTTAACCTTGAATGTAAAGGATCTAAACATTCCACTTAAAAGGAAAAAAGTGGCAAGTTGGATAAAAGTATAAGACCCAATTGTCTGCTGTCTTCAAGAGTCTTATCTTAAATGTAACAACATCCATAGGCTCAAAGTAAAGGAATGGAGAAATACCTGCATGCAAATGAAAAACAAAAAAGAGCAGGGGTCACTATTCTTATATCAAATAGAACAAACTTTAAGCCAACAATAATCTAGAAGGACAAAGAGGGGTATTACGTAATGTTAAAGAGTTCCACTCAACAAGGAGAATTAACTATCCTAAATATATATGCACCCAACACTGGAGAACCCCAATTCATAAAACAAGTCCTTCTTGGTCTATGAAAAGACTTAGACAACCACACAATAATAGTGGGAGACTTCAACACACCACCAATAGCATTAGACAAATCATTGAGGCAGAAAACTAACAAAAAAAATATCTAGACAGAAACTTGACATTAGACAAATTGGACCTAAAAGACATCTACAGAATGCTCCACCCCAAAACCACAGAATATATATTCCTCTTATCTGCATACAGAAAATATTCTAAGATCAAGCACATGCTTGGCCATAAAGCATCTCAACAAATTAAAAAAAAATCGAAATCATACCAACCACACTCTTAGACCATAGTGCAGTATAAATAGCAATCAATACCAAAAAAATCTCCCAAAACTGCACAATTACATGAAAATTAAACAACTTGTTCCTGAATGACTTTGGGGTGAGCTACAAAGCCAAGGCAGTAACTTAAAAATTATTTGAAATTAATAAAAATGGAGAAACAATATACCAAAATCTTTGGGATGCAACTAACGCAATATTAAGAGGAAAGTTTATAGTGGTACCCTATATCAAAAAATTGAAAAGTTTTCAAATTAACTACCTAACATTACACCTAGAGGAACTAGAGGAGAAAAAAAAGGAACAAACCAAGCCCAAAGGTAGCAAAAAAAAAAAAAAAAAAGAAAGAAAAAGAAAAAAAAAGAAAAGAAAAGGAAAGAAAGAAACAACTACAATCAGAGAAAAACTGGATGAAACTGAGATACCAAAATCCACACAAAATATCAATGACAGCAAATATAGATTTCTTGAAAGAATAAACAAGAATAATGGATCACTAGCTAATGAATAGAGAGAAGATCCAAATAAGTACCAGCAGAAATGACAAAGATGACATTAAACCAATCCTACAGAAATATAAAAGATCCTCAGAGACAATTATGAACACCTCTATACACACAAATTAGAAAATCTAGAGGAAATAAATTCCCAAAACACAGAACCTCACGATTGAACCAGGAAGAAAGTGAAAACCTGACCAGACCAATAATGAGTTCTAAAGTTGAATCAGTAATTTAAAAAGCCTACCAATCAGAAAAAGCCCTGGAACAGCTGGATTCACAAGCAAATTCTTCCAGACATACAGAAAATGGATGCCAATCCTACTGAAACTCTTCCAAAAAATGAAAGAGGAGGAACTCCTCCTTAACTCATTCTATGAATCCAGCACCATTCTGATAAAATCTGGCAGAGACACAGTGAAAAAAGAAAATTACAAGCCAAAATCTTTGATGAACATAGATGCAAAACTCCTCAACACAATACTAGCAAACTGAATTCAGAAGCATATTAAAATGTTAATTCACCACAATCAAGTGGGCTTTATTCCTGGAATGCAAGTTTGGTTAAACATATACAAATCAATAAATGTGATTCATCACATAAACAGAATTAAAAACAAAAACCATAT
Source organism: Piliocolobus tephrosceles (assembly GCF_002776525.5). Taxonomy (NCBI): domain Eukaryota; kingdom Metazoa; phylum Chordata; class Mammalia; order Primates; family Cercopithecidae; genus Piliocolobus; species Piliocolobus tephrosceles. Next base: position 56,336,553 of record NC_045455.1, read on the forward strand.
AATCGTATCAATAAATGCAGAAAAAACTTTTGATGAAATCCAAGATCCTTCATGTTTAAAACCCCTAACAAACCAGATATTGAAGGAACATACTTCAAAATAATAAGTGCCATCTATGAAAAACCCACAGTCAACATCATACTGAATGGGGAAAACCTGGAAGCATTCCCCTTGAGAACTAGAACAAGACAAGGATGCCCACCCTCAAGACTTCTGTTCAACATAGTACTGGAAGTCCTAGCTAGAGTAATCAGGCAAGAGAAAGAAATAAAAACATCTAAATAGGAAAGGAAATCAACCTATCTCTCTTCGCTGATGATGTAATTCTATACCTGCCAAAAACTAAAGACTGCCAACAGATTCTTGAAACTGATAAATGACTTCAGTAAAATTTCAGGATACAAAGTCAATGTACAAAACTCAGTAACATTTCTATACACCAATAATATGCAAGCTAAGAGTCAAATCAAAAATGAAATCTCCTTAACAATAGTTACAAAAAAAAAAATCTAAGGATATGTCTAATCAAGAAGGTAAAAATTTCTACAAGAAAACTACGAAACATTGCCGAAAGAAATCAGAGGCAACAGAAATAAATAGGAAAACATTCCGTGCTCATGGATTAGAAGAATCAATATCGTTAAAATGCCTATACAGATTCAACACTATTCCCATCAAACTACCAATGTCTGTTATCATAGGTTTAGAAAAACTATTCTAAAATTCAAATGGAACCAAAAATGAGTCCAAATAGCCAAAGCAATTCTAGGAAAAAAGAAAAAAGCAAAAGGCATCAAAGTACTCAACTTTAAACTATACTAACACAAGGCTACAGTAACCAAAACAGCATGGTACTGATATAAAAACAGACACATAGACAAATGGAACAGATTAGAGAATCCAGAAATAAAGCTGTACACCTACAACCACCTGCTCTTTGACAAACTTGACAAAAATAAGCATTAGGGAAAAGACTCCCTATTCAGTAAATGGTTCTGGGAGAACTGGCCGTCCATATGCAGGAGAAAGAAACTGAACCCCTACCTGTCACAAGACGAATTAAAGATTTAAATGTAAGTCCTCAAAATATGAAAATTCTAGGAAAAATCTAGGAAATACCCTTTTCAACATCGGCCTTGGCAAAGAATTTTTGGCTAAGTCCTCAAAAGCAATTGCAACAAAAACAAAAATTGACAAGTATGACCTAATTAAATTAACAGCTTCTTTGCAGCAAGAGAAACTATCCACAAAGTAAACAGATCATCTACAGAATGGAAGAAAATATTCACACAGTGTGCAACTGACAAAAGTCTAATATCCAGAATCTATAAGGAACTTAAATCAACCATCTAAAAAGAAAGTACCCCATTAAAAAGTGGACAAAGGACATGAATAGATACTTCTCCAAAGAAGACATACAAGTGGCTAACATGAAGAAATGTTCAGCATCACAATCAGAGAAATGCAAACCAAAACCACAATGAGATACCATCTCACACCCGTCAGAATGGATTTTGTTTAAAAGTCAAAAGATAACATGTTGACAGGCTGTGGAGGAAAAGTAATACTTATTATACACTATTGGTGGGAATGTAAATTAGTCTAACCACTGTGTAGAGCAGTTTGAAGAACAAGTTTCTCACAGAACAAAGAGCTGGACTACCATTCAACTCAGCAATTTCATTATTTTGCATATACCCAAAGGAAAATAAATCATTCTACCAAAAAGACACATGCACTTATACATTCATCACAGCACTAGTCACAAGAGCAAAAACATGAAATCAAATCAGGCACTTATCAATAATTAGGTAAAGAAAATACATCATGGAATACTATGCAGCCATAAAATAATAAAATCATGTCTTTGCAACAACATGGATTTAGGTGGAGGACATTATTCTAAATGAACTAAAATGAAAACAGAAAACCAAATACCACATGTTCTCAGTGGGAGCTAAACATGGGGTATGCATGGACATAAAGATGGGAACAATTACACTGGAAACTACTAGTGGAGGAGAAAAAAAGGGAGCAAGGGCTGAAAAACTGCCTTTTGGGTAATGTGCTCAGTACCTGGGTGACAGGTTCAATTATACTCCAAACCTTACCATTACACAATATACCCAGGTAACAAACTTGCACATGTACCCCCAATTCTAAAATAGAAGTTGAAAAAAATATTGAAGCAAGTTACTTTGTTGCTATTAACAAGTTGATTTTAATGTTTACACAAAGAAGCAAACAACCCAGAATTGCAGACACAATATTTTTTAAAAGCCAGAAAACTGATACTACCCAACTTCATATCATATATTAAAGCTACAGTAATCAAGATGATGTGTTGTTGATGAAATAATAAATAGATCAATGAAACAGAATAGAAAGCCCAGAAATCGATCTAAATAATTATAGTCAACTGATATTTGGCAAAGGAGTAAAGACAATATAATGGAGTAATGATAATCTTTTCAACAAATGATGAAATAACTGGACATTCACACGCAAAAATAAATAAATCTAGACAAAGATCACACAAACACTAACTCAAAATGGATCATAGACCTAAATATAAAATGTAAAGCCATAAAACTTCTAGAAGAGAACATTGGAGAATATCTAGATGACATAACTCCAAAGAGAGACAAATAGAAAATTATAGTCAGATTTGAAAAATCCTCTTTCAAAAATTGAAGAAAGATAATCAGTACAGCCAGAATATTTGAAATATACCAATAATCTACATAACCTAACTTGAATTTATAAAACACTTCACCTAACAACAGCAAAATACACATCCTTTTTAAGTACACGGAATACTTACCAAGATAATCTAAATTCAGGGCCATAAACCAGCATATACTTAAAAGAATTCATCTCATACAAGATATGTTTTGTATCCATAAAGAAATTAAAGATAATAAGAAAGATACCTGAAAATTCACAAATATTTGAAAGCTAAAGAGCACTTTTAAACGGCAATTGATCAAAGAAGAGAACAAAAGGGAAATTAGAATGTAGCTTGAAGTGAATGCAAATGAAAAAACAACACATCAAAATTTAAGGGACGCTGATGATCAGTAAATAGAAAGAAATATATTGCTTTAAATGCCTCTATTAGAAAATAAGAAAGGTTTCAAATAAATTACCTCAACTTATACCTTTAGAAACCAAAAAAAGAACAGTTTAAACTCAAAACAAGCAAAACAAAATAAACATCATAGTATCAATCAGTAAAACTGTAAAACAATAGACCTAAACCAAACCAACAAAAAAGTGATAATATCAATAAAATAGGTTTAAAGACACATGCACATGTATGCTTACTGCAGCACTGTTCACAATACCGAAGACTTGGAACCAACCCAAATGCCCAACAATGATAGACTGGATAAAGAAAATGTGGCACATATACATCACAGAATACTATGCAGCCATAAAAAAGGATGAGTTCATGTCTTTTGCAGGGACATGGATGAAGCTGGAAACCATCATTCTCAGCAAACTAACACAGGAACAGAAAACCAAACACCACATGTTCTCACTCATAAGTGGGAATTGTACAATGAGAACACATGGACACAGGGAGGGGAACATCACACACCAGGGCGTGTCAAGGGGTGGAGCTCTAGAGGACGGATAGTGTCCCTATCTAGAGCAGGGATAGGGAAACACCTAATATAGATGATGGGTTGATGGGTTGATGGGTGCAGCAAACCAGCACGGCACGTATATGCCTATGTAACAAACCTGCATGTTCTGCACATGAATCCCAGAACTTAAAGTATAATAAAATTAAATTAATTTTTTAAAATAGGTTTATCTCAATGAAGGTCTATGACAAACCTACAACCAACATAATACTCAATGAGAAAAAGTTAAGTTTTCTCTAAGATCAGAAATAAGGCAAGGATAATCACCACTTCTATTTGACATAGTAGTGGAAGTCCTAGCCAGAGAAATTATGCAAAAATAAGAAATAAAAGGCATTCAAATTGGTAAAGAAGTTAAATTATCCCTGTTTGCAGATGGCATAAGGCCAAATTGCCAAATATCCCAAATAGCCAAAACAGTCTTGAGGGGGGGAAAAAACTGAAGGTATCACACTACATGACTTCAAAATATAATACAAAACTAGAGTAAAAAAAAAAAAAAAATCATGGTACTGGCATAAAAACAAATGCATAGACTAATGGAACAGAATAGAGTAAAAAATAAATTCATGCATTTATGGTCAACAAAGGTCCCAAAAACATACAATGGGGAAAAAACAGTCTCTTCAATAAATGATGATAGGAAAATTGGTTATCTTCATGCAGAAGAATAAATTAGGCCCTATCTCACACCAAATACAGGCATCAAAGGAAAATAGATTGAAGGCTTAAACTTAAGACCCAAAATTATAAAACTACTAGAAGAAAATATAGATGGAAAGCTCCATGGCATTGACCTGGGCGATGACCTCATAGGTATGACACCAAAAGCACGGGCAACAAAAGCAAAATTAGACAAATGGGATTATGTCAACTAAAAAGCTCTGCACAGCAAAGGAAACAATAAAGAGACAACCTTGCAGATGGGAGAAAATATTTGTAAATCATACATCTAATAAGGGGGTAATATTCAAAATAAATAAGAAATCAAACAACACAGAATAAGGATAACAAGTGTTTAAAGACAGACTTGGCGTATGATCCAGCAATCTCACTGTTGGGTATATATTCAAATTCAATGAAATCAGTATGTCAAAGAGATACCTGTGCCCTCATATTTATTGCAGCATTTTTCACAATAGCCAAGAGCTATTTTTTCTTTCCAACTTTTATTTTAGGTTCGGGGATACATGTGTAGGTTTTTTACACTGGTAAATTGCTTGTTCCAGGGGTTTGGTGTACAGATTACTTTGCCACTCAGGTAATGGAAATAGTACCTGAGGGGTACTTTTTCAATCCTCACCCTCCTCCCACCCTCAAGTAGGCACTGGTTAATATTGTTCCCTTCTTTGTGTTCGTGTATTCTCAGTGATTAGCTCCCACTTATAAGTGAGAATATTCAGTATTTGGTTTTCTGTCCCTGTGTTAATTCACTCAAGATAATGGTCTCCCACTACATCCATGTTGTTGTAAAGGATGTGGTTAAAACAAAAAAACTCTTTTATGGCCCTTTATCCATTCTACCACTGATGAGCATCTAGGGTGATTCCATGTCTTTGCTATTATGAATAGTACTGTGATGAACATACCTGTGTGGCTTTATGGTAAAATGATATCTATATATTACTTTTAGTGTATACCCAGCAGTGGAATTATTGGGTCGAATAGTGGCTCTAGGTTCTTTGAGCATCCACCAAACTGCCTTCCACAATGGGTGAACTAATTTACATCTACACCAGCAGTGTATACATATTCCCTTTTCTTCATAACCTCGCCAGCATCTGTTATTGTTTTGCCTTTTTAGTAATAGGCATTCTCACTGGTGAAAGATGGTGTCTCATTGTGGTTATGATTTGCATTTCTTCAATGATTAGCAATGTTGAGTATTTTTTCCTAGGCTGTTGACCACATGTATGTCTTCTTTCAGTAAGTGTCTGCTCATGTCCTTTGCCCATTTTTTATTGAGGTTGTTTGTTTCTTGCTTGCTAAGTTACTTACAGATTCTGGATATTGGACCTTTGTCAGAAACAGTTTGCGAATGTTTTCTCCCATTCTGTAGGTTGTCTGTTTACTCTGTTGATAGTTTATTTTGTTGTACAGAAACTTGTTAATTAGGTTCCACTTGTCAATTTTTGTTTTTGTTGCAATTGCCTTTAAAATCTTCTTCATGAAATCTTTGCCAGGGCCTATGTTCAGAATACCATTTCCCAGGTTTTCTTCTAGGATTGTTAAAGTTTTAGATTTTTAAAGCAATTGTCAACAAATTCAAAAAATACCAAAATCATACTAACAACACTCTCAGACCACAGCACAATAAACATTGAAATCAATATTAAGAAGATCTCTCAAAACCATACAATAACATGGAAACTAAGCCCTCTGCTCCTGAATGACTTTTCGGTAAACAATGAAATGAAGGCAGAAATGAAGAAATTATTTGAAATTAATGAAAACAAAGATATAACACACCAGAATCTCTGGGACAAAGCTGAAGCAGTGTTAAGAGGAAAGAGTATAGTGTGAAATGCCTACATCAAAAATTTAGATCTCAAATTAACGACTTAACATCACATCCAGAAGAACTAGAACAACAAGAGCAAACTAACCCCAAGGCTAGCAGAAGAAAGAAATTATCAAAATCAGAAGTGAACTGAATGAAATTGAGATATGAAAAATCAGACCAAAAAAATCAACCAAACCAAAATTTGGTTTCTTGAAGGAATAAGTAAGATTGATAGGCCACTAGCTAGACTAATAAAAAAAGAAGATACAAAAAAAAATATAATCAGAAATGACAAAGGAGACATGACCACTGACTCCATGGAAATACAAAAAAAAAAAAGTTCCTCAGAGACTATTATGAATACCTCTATGCACAAAATTAGAAAATCTAGAGGGAATAGACAAATTCTAGGAATTACACAACCTCCCAAGATTGAATCAGGAAGAAACTGAAACCTGAACAGACCAATAATGTGTTCTGCAATTGAATCAGTAATAAAAAGGCTACCAACCAGAAAAAGCCCTGGATTATCTGAATTCATAGGCAAATTCTACCATCTAACATTGATGCTATTTACAATAGCATAAAAACCTATTTACAATAGCATCGATGTTATGAAATATTTGGAGATAAATCTGACAAAAGATGTGCCAAATTGATGTATTGAAAACTACCAAATATTGTTGAGACAAATTAAGGACCTAAATAAATAGAGGTAAACATCTAATTCATGGGTCAAAATAGTCAACATTGTTAAGATGCCAATTATCACCAAATTAACAAATAAATTCAATGCAATACATTTTAAATCCTAGCAGGGTTACTGTTGTTGTTGATATTGGGAATGCAATTTTTAAATTCATATGATTTAGGACCTAAAATACCCTAACAAACTTCCCCAAAGCACAACAAATTTGGAGGGCTAATGCATTCTGATTTCAAGACTTACTGTAACACTGTCATAGAAGTATAGAGATAGGCATGTAGACCAACAGAATAAAATAGAGTTCAGAAATAGACCCACACATATATAGACAATTGGCTTTTGAAATAAATGCAAAGACAGTTCAGTGGGGGAGAAAAGGCTAGTCTTTTCAACAAATTATACTGGAACAATTGGACATCAATATGCAAAACACTAAACTTCTATCCATACCTTTTATCATATTATAAAAAAAATTTCAGAATGAATCATAAGCCTAAATGTAAAACCCAAAACTATAAAACTTCCATATGAAAACATAAGAGAAAATCTTTTTGTCCTTAACTTAGGCAAAGATTTCTTAGATATCATGCCAAAATCGCTCATTATTTATAAAGCAACAAATTGATAAATTAGATGTCATCAAAATTTAATCAACTTCTGCTCTTTGAAAGACACTGTAAAGAGAGTGAAAAGACAAATCACAAACTGGGAGTAAATGCTTCCAAAGTATACACTTGATAAAGAACACATATTCAGAATATGTAAAGACCCTCAAAACTAAATAAGAACAAACAATCCAATAAAATAATGGGTTGAATTGAACAGACACATCACCAGTGAAAATATATGGATGGCAAATAAGCACAGAAAGACAACATAATTAGTCATTAGTAAAATGCAAATCAAAATCACAACAAGACACTACGTTGTGCCTATTGGAATAACTAAAATTAAAAATGCTGACCATACCAAGTCCTGGGGAGGATGTGGAGCAACTTGAACTCCCACACACTATTGGTTGAAATGTGAAGTGGCAGCATTATTCACAATAGCAAAGACATGGTCAGCATAAAAGCACATCAATGAGAGACTGGATAAAGAAAATGTGGTATACATCTATACACCTTGGAATACTATGCATCCATAAAAAGAACAAGATTATGTCCTTTGCAGGGACATGGGTGGAACTGGAGACCACTATCCTTAGCAAACTAATGCAAGAGCAGAAAACCAAATACAGCATATTCTCACTTATTAGAAGCTAAATGGTGAGAACACATGGACACATAGGGGAGAACAACATACGTGGTGACCTTTCAGAGGGTGAAGGGTGGGAGGAGGGAGAGGATTAGGAAAAGTAATTAATGAGAACTAGGCTTAATACCTGGATGATTAAATAATGTGTACAACCCCCATGACATAAGTTTACCTGTGTAACAAACCTGCACTTGTACCTTGAACTTAAAAAATTTTTGAGTTCTCAACTTGAAAAAAAAAAAAAAGAAGTGAAGTAGCACAACCACTTTGGAAACTATTTTGGCAGTTTCTTAAAATGTAAACATATACCTACTCTATGATACAACTATCCAACTTCTAGGTATTAACCCAAGAGCAAAAACTGGAAATGATCCAAATGTGCATCAACAGACAAATGGATAAACAAGCTGCGGGATATCCATACAATGAAATACCATCCAGCAAATAGAATGGAATAAACTGATGATACATGCAGCAACATGGATGAATCCCAAAGTAATTATACTTAAAGAAGCCAGAGAAACACAAAGAATACATATGATTCCCCTTATATAAAACTCTAGAAAATGAAAAGTAATCTCCAGTGATAGAAAACAGGATAGTAACCACTGGGAATTGGGATGGTGGTGGGACAGTGGGGGAATGATGTCAGAAGTGAGATGAGGTATTACAAATCAGTTATGAGAAAACTTGGGGATGATGAATATCTTTATTCATGAACTTGACTGGCATGATGGCCTCCTGGGTATATACATACGTCAAGACTTTTCAGATTTGACACTTTGAATTCTTCCAATTTATTGTAGGTTAATTATACCTTAATTAAGCTGTTTTTAAAATGTCACAAAGGAATTGCCAACCTTTGCTTATAAATAAGTAAATTTTAGGAGACCTGCCTTCTTTTCCACCTGACAAGGTGAGGCCATACTGGTTGGTGGAAAAGAAGTCAGGCCTCCTAATCTGAAAACATTTGCCACTGAAGCATTCATTGAGATTTATATGAATACATTCTTCTGTCTTCCCTAATACAGAGAGCGTCATACTTTCTGGCTCTTTAAAATTCACACTGTGGCTATAATATTTGTTCTTTTGAAACGCATTTATTATAGATTTATTATATGGGAGGCACTCTGGTAAAACTTCCAATGTTTATACTAGGGGCAGAGAATTTAAAAATAGGTACACCAGAAAATATCATTACATCATTGTGCTTAACACAACACTACTAAAATTGTTACATGGTATAATGACACATGAGCTCCATGAGATACAGCCTTTGGCAATTTTTATTGTCAGATATGCCACAGTGTCTGTCACTTAGTAAATGCTCAATAAAATCTGTAATAGTATAAACCAGGGGTCCCAACACCCAGGCCATGGCCTGTTAGGAACCAGGCCACACAGCAGGAGATAAGCAGCAAGCCAGCGAGCATTACCACCTGAGCTCTCCCTCCTGTCAAATCAGCAGTGGCATTAGATTTTCATAGGAGCACAAATGCTTGCACATGCGAGGGATCTAGGCTGTATGCTTCTTATAAGGATCTTGATGCTTGATGATCTAAGGTGGAACAGTTTCAACCCAAAACCATCCCTCTTCTTCATCCGTGGAAAAGTTGTCTTCCAAAAAACCGGTCTCTGGTGCCAAAAATGTTGGGGACTGCTGGTGTAAACTATAATGTATATACTTGATCAAGCAATATCAGCAGAGTACTCCAGCCTGGGCAATACAGTGAGACCCAGTCTCTTTTAAAAGATGCTCTAAATATGTCAACTATATTCATCTTCACTGAAACTCTATGACACTGATATTATAACCCCATTTTACAAATGAGGAAATTAAGACACTAAGATCACAACTAATGCGAAAGTCCAGTGTTTTTCTAGAACATTTTAAAATTTTAAATTAAGTTTTAAAAAAATCTTGTTCATGTCACTCCTTGATTCAATTTTACTTGACATACACTATCTACTGGAAAAGCACCACCTAACAAATCCTTGAACTGTGTTATCTCAACACCGTCACCCTGGCACCAACAACAAGTCAAGACTAGCCACCCCAGTCAGACTATGATGGAGGTCAGGCCAATGACATCAGGGAATTCCATGCCCTACAGCTTCTCTCACACTTGCATTTGGAATGTGAGTTCTTAACACCAAAAGCGAAAACAGGCCAGTTATAAGTATGCCATTTTACACATGAGCAAACACAGCGTAATGCAGCACATTCCAGCACTGAGACAGCCAGGTTTTGACGAGTGTTAGTCATTACGCCAATAGTGGAAACTGTGTGGGAGGATTTTCTTTAACTTGTCTCTCTGTCAATCCAGAAAAAGAAAAGAGGAAAATTGTGAAAAGCAAGATTCGGAAAAATGGCTCGAGTAAAATTCTTTTTAAAAAGAAATTAAAAATAATGACTATACCTGGGTATTGCTAAGCAGTGTTTAGTCACTTATGACACTGTCATTGAAAAGTAATTTTTACATAGAGTGATTATTTACCAAGTTGTTTTGATTTCTATCCTGACTATGTATCTCATTGAGAGAAGCTGTGCTGTTCCTACCAATTCTGAAAAAGGCAGACTAGTTTCAGGAGACCAAAGCTCTGTCAACTGTGTTTACCACTGTATCCTTGTACTCAGAACAGTTTCCGTCACACTCAATTAGGGTTCTCAGTAAACATGGGCTGAACAATGGATAGACAACGATTGAATCAGAATAACTATATTGTGCCCCTACTCCCTAGGCCCTGAGAGCAGTGCCAGAGAAGGTCATGAGGGAGTCCATATTGTTTCCTGTTTTGTACATTCACTGTTCCTTTGTAATCCCTGATCACTTATGGGATTTCCCAATGAATTATTAGCCATACCAATTCCCCAATGAATTATTAGCTGTTATGTTCTTACGTCTCCTATCCCAACCCTGCACCACCCCCAAAGAGCTTGAGTGAACTACTGAGTGCAGCAAGTCAAGCCAACACGAATTCTTTACATCCCTTCAGAACATTTTTGTCTTCCACACTTTGCATAGATCTGGCCCATATTTGTGGGGCCCAGGAAAAAAAATAGAAATGGAGACTCAAGTTTATATTTTAAATATTAAAAAGTTGTTGGTATAGCTATCAAAATAAATATATTTTATCCTCCTACCTTGACAATTCAACAGGCCAGGTTGAAATTTAGAAAATTGAGATTTCTCCAAGTTTTATACTGGAATCCAGTGGCCGCAGGAGAGCAGCCCCTCAACCCCCAAGAACCCAGCCCTAGCCCTTAGTCTGGCCTAATTTGCTCCTCACTCCCAGCTCCATCCTCAACTTCAAGAGGCCTTGTGCTTGCACTTCTGGACACCTAGCCTGCATATCCATCCACACACCTCCAAAACAAAATCCCCTGGCCACCCCTCAGGCTAAAACATAGACACACTCTAGCAATGAGGGGCTCACCTTATGAAGACAAGCCTGGAAAAGAGTTTCATGTGAGTCCTGGGCTCAGCTCTGAGCCTTTCTTGGTGCTGGGTAAATGGGGCATGGCCTAGTAGCAATATACACAAGCTCAGTAGCATGTCCTCTTGACCCAATGAACTCCTGGCCCCATGAGAAGAGTACAGCCTGAACAGAGCCAAAACAAGACCCTCAAGCCCGGGGCCCAGGGCAGAGGTTTCTCTTTTCTAAGTCTAAGGGCAATGCTGCCTTAGATCTCATCTCAAGAATAATTGTTCTCTATCCGTTAACACTCACTTCTTGAAAACAGTGCCTTACTCCCTCTTAGCACTTACTCTGCCCTCTGTTCTTTCTTTACTTGTAACTCCAAAATCTTTACTTGTAACATATCCCCCTCTAAAACCAGAGAAAAAAAGTCAGCTTCCAATAAAGACCCTGCACAAAGTCTCAGCCTGGTGAAAACATCCAGAAAAGAAGCCTATTGACTGTACTCAATCTACATGGCAGTTAAAGGAATACCCACACCCCGATATGAGAAAGAATCAATGCAAGAACTCTGGTAACTCAAATGGCCAGAGTGCTGTATGTCCTCCAAACAACCACACCCGTTCTCCAACAAGATTTAATAAGGCTGAACTGGCTGGAATGACAGAAATAAAATACAGAATATGAATAGGAACAAAGATAATGAGATTCAGGAGGACAGCAAAACCCAATGCAAGGAAATTAAGAATCGTAATAAGGAGACACAGGAACTGAAGGACGAAAGAGCCAGAATATAAAAGAACCTAACAGTCCTGACAGAACTAAATAACACAGGCCAGGCACAACGGCTCACACCTGGAATCCCAGTACTTTGGGAGGCCAAAGTGGGTGGATCACCTGAGGTCAGAAGTTCGAGACCAGCCTGGCCAACATAGTGAAAATGCATCTCTAACTAAAAATACAAAAACTATCAGGGCATGGTGGCAGGCGCCTATAATCCCAGTTACTCGGGAGATTGAGACAGGTGAATTGCTTGAACCCGGAAGGTGGAGGTTGCACTGAGCCAAGATTATGCCGTTGTACTCCAGCCTGGGTAACAAAAGTGAAATTCCACCTCAAAAAAAAAAAAAAGAGAAAGAAAGAACTAAATAACACAATACAAGAATTTCACAATACAATCACAAGTATTAACAGCCAAATAAACTAAGCTAAGGAAAGAATCTCAGAATTTGAAGAATGGTTTCCTGAAATAGATAGACAAAAATAAAGAATTTAAAGCAATGAACAAACCTTCTGAAAAGTAGGGAATTATGTAAAGAGATCAACCTACAAATCACTGTCATCACTGAAAGGGAGGGGGAGAAAGCAAACAACTTGGAATACATATTTCAGGATATTGTTCATGAAAACATCCCCAACCTTGCTAGAGAAGCCAAAAGTCAAACTCAAAATATACAGAGAACTCCTGCAAGGTTCTACACAAGAAGATCATCCCCAAGCACATAATCATCAGCTTTTCCAAGATCAAAATAAAAGAAAGAATGTTAAAGGCAGCTAGAGAGAAAGAGCAGGTTACCAGCAAAGGGAACCCCATCAGGCTAATAGCAAACCTCTCAGCTGAAATCTTGCAAGCTAGAAGACATCAGGGTCCTATGTTCAACATTCTTAAGGAAAAAAATCTTCAACTAAGAATTTCATTTTGAGCAAAACTAAGCTTCCTAAGTGAAGTAAAAATAAATTCTTTTTCAGATAAGCAAATATGGAGCAAATTTATTACCACCAGACCTGCCTTAAAAGAGATATTGAAAGGAGCACTAAATGTAGGGGAAAAAAGACCACTACCAGCTAACACAAAAACATACTTAAACACACAGATCAGTGTCACTGTACAGCAACCACATAAATAAGCCAACATAATAACCAGCTGACAACACAATGACAGGATCAAATCCACACATATCAATACTAACCTGGAACATAAATGGGCTAAATGCCCCACTTAAATGGTACAGAGTGGAAAGCTGGATAAAAATGGAAAGCTGGACAATGCTATGCTGTCTTCAAGAGACCCATCTCACATGTAATGACACTCATAGGCTCAAAATAAAGGGACGGAGGAAAATCTATCAAGTAAATGGAAAACAGAAAATGCCAGGGGTTACAATACTAATTTCAGACAAAACAGATTTCAAGCCAACAAAAATCTAAAATGTAAAAAAAAGACAAAGAAGGGTATTACATAATAATAAAGGATTCAATTCAACAAGAAGACCTAACTATCCTAAATATAGATACACCCAACAGAGGAACACTCAGATTCATAAAGTAAGTTATTAGAGACCTATGAAGAGACATATACTCCCACACAACAATAATGGGAGATTTCAACACTCCACTGACAGTGTTAGACACATCATCAAGGAAGAAAATTAACAAAGACATTCAGGACCTAACATTCAATGACCTCAACATTGAACCAAAGAGATCTGGTAGGCCTTTACAGAACACTCCGCCCCAAAACAACAGAATAAACATTCTTCTCATTGCCACATGGCACATACTCTAAAATCGACCACATAATTGGACATAAAATTATCCTCAACAAATGTTTTAAAAAAATTATAACAAACACACACTTAGACCACACCATAATAAAAATAGAAGACTAAGAAAATTACTCAAAACCATGCAAATACATAGCAATTAAAAACATGCTCTTGAATGACTTTTTGGTAAATAATGAAATTAAGGCAGAAATCAAAAGTTTTTTTTAAACTAATGAGAATGAAGATAAAACATGTCAGAATCTCTGGACGTGGCTAAGGCAAGGTTAACAGTAAAATTCTTAGCACTAAATGCCCACATCATACAGTTAGAAAGATCTCAAATTAACAACTTAACATCACAACTGAAAGAATTAGAGAAGCAAGAATAAATCATCCCAAAAGCTAGCAGAAGATGAGAAATAATCAAAATCAGAACTGAACTGAAGGAAATTGAGACACCAAAAAAAATTCGGAAAATCAATAAATCCAGGAGTTGGATTTTTGGAAAAGCTAACAAAATAGGCCACTAGCTAGAGTAATAAGGAGGAAAAGAGACTATCCAAATAAATACAATTAAAAATGACAAGAGAATGATACTACTGACCCCACAGAAATAAAAATAACCATCAAAAACTACTATGAACACCTCTATGCACACAAACTAGAAAACCTAGAAGAGATGAATAAATTCCCGGACACATGAACCCTCCCAAGACTGAACCAGAAAGAAACTGATTCCATGAACAGACCAATAATGAGCTCTGAAATTGAATCAGTAATAAATAGCCCACCAACCAAGAAAAGTCTTGAGACCTGAAGGTTTCAAATTCTACCAGATGTTCAAAGAAGTACTGATACCCTTCCTACAGAAACCACTCCAAAAAATTGAGGAGGGAGGACTCCTCCCCAACTCATTCTGTGAGGCTGGCATCATCCTGATACCAGAACTTACCAGAGATTCAACAGAAAAAGAAAACTTCAGGCCAATATCCTTGCTGAACGTTCATGTAAAAATCCTCAACAAAATACTCACAAACCGAATCCAGCGGCACGTCAAAAAGCTAGTCTACAAAGATCAAGTAAGCCTCATTGCTGGGATGCAAGGTTGGTTCAACATACACAAATCAATAAATGAGATTCATCACACAAAGAGAACTGAAGACCAAAACCACGTGATTATCTCAACAGCCACAGAAAAGGCTTTCAATAAAATTCAACACCACTTCATGCTAAAAACTCTCAATAAACTAAGTATTGATGGAACATATTTCAAAATAATAAGAGCTATTTATGACAAGCCCACAGCCAATATCATACTGAATGGTCAAAAACTGGAAGCATTTCCTTTGAAACCCAGCACAAGACAAGGATGGCCTCTCTCACCGCTCCTATTCAACATAGTATTGGAAGTCATAGCCACAGCAATCAGGCATGCGAAAGAAATAAATGGCATCTAGAAAATCCCATAGACTCAATGCAAAAGCTCCTCCAGCTGATAAACTACTTCAGGAATGTTGCAGGATACAAAATCAATGTACAAAAATCACCTAGCATTCTATACACCAACAACAGCCAAACCTAGAGCCAAATCAGGAAGTCAATCCCATTCACAATTGCCATGAAAAGAGTAAAATACCTCAGATGCAACTAACAGTGAGGTGAAAGATGTGTACAATGAGAATTATACAATAGCACTCCAAGAAAAAAGAGAAGACACACAAAAAATGACAAAGAAAAATCCCATGTTCATGCCTAGGAAAAATCAATATCAAATTTACAAGAGAAAAATGAACACCACCATTAAAAAGTGGGCAAAGGACGTGAACAGAGACTTCAATAGAAGACATACATGCAGCCAACAAGCATGTGAAACAAAGCTCAACATCATCAAAACCACGATGAGATACTTTCTCACACCAGTCAGAATGGTTATTACTAAAAAGGCAAAAAACAACAGATGCTGGCGAGATTGTGGGGAAAGAAAGGAATGTGCATATACTCAGAGAAATATAAATCATTCTACCTAAAGTCACATGCATGTGAATGTTCATTGCAGCACTATTCACAATAGTAAAGACATGGAATCAACCTAAATGCCTGTCAACTACAGATTGGATAAAGAAAATGTGGTACATATACACCATGGATATTATGCAGCCATGAAAAAGACCAAGAGCATGTTTTTTGCAGGAACATGGATGGAGCGGGAGGCTATTATCCTGAGCAAACTAATACAGGAACAGATAACCAAGTACCACACGTTCTCACTTATAAGTGGGATCTAAATAATAAGAACTTATGAGCACAATGAAGGAAATAACAGATACTGTGGTATACTTGAGTGGGGAGATAGAGAAGAGGGAAAAGAGAAGAAAAGATAACTATTGAGTACTGGGCTTAATGCCTGGTTGATGAAATTATATGTACAACAAACCCCCATAACACAAGTTTACCTAGGTAACAAAACTTCACATGCACCCTTAAACCTAAAATAAAAGTTAAAAAGAAATAAAATTTTTTTAATGCAAAAAAAGGTAAAAATAAACTCCCAAATCTTTACGCAGCATTAATCATCCCCAGCTATTGGTGAACATCATTCTAGATACTTCTCTATATATGTATGCAGACAAATGAATACATAAATAGGTAAACAGCAAGAACATTTTTCATTAGAATTGTGTCAGATATGGTGTTTAATAAAAACCACCAAAACTACTTTTTCTTGAATCCAACCTTATAAAGAAACTAAAGTAAAACAATCAGACTTGCTCAACTGTAGTTAAATATTTCTTTATAAATTCAATATCAGATCCTAAAAGAGATATCTAAAAATCATGAAGAATAGTGACACATTTATTCTTATTTTATGAATATTGCTGTATCATAGCAGTATCGGGTCATTTCACTTTTATCTTGAAATATTTCCCAAATGGATTTGGCTGTTCCAGCCAAATCCCTCCTTGCCCATCCTGAAGCAGATTTCCTTAAGCTCATGTCCATAGACAGCCCCAAAGAATCTGTGAATAGAAATCAAGGGTTTGTACATGTGGATGGGAAAAAATTCCATGTTCCCTAACCGTTAAGTGTAACGTGCACTTTTCCTCACTTATGAACTTAGGTAACAAACCACAGTAGTGTCAGCATTACCTGTGAGTTTGTCACTAATAGAAATTACTTACATTTCCATATTACTTACTGTTTTTGCCAATCTTAAATGGTGTTTTACACTCATCAATGTTTCATTAATCAAGGAGCACTTTTATTTCTTCAGTACAAATTTATTTTTTAGATTTTTATATTTGCATTTCAATTTAATTGGTTTCCCTTAAAAACATACATGTTTTATTTTATGCATTTAAAACATACTGAGAAGGCATTCACAAACTTCAACTGCCTGCGAAAGGGTTAAAGTCTCAAAAAGGTTAAGAATCCCTGTTTTGAATGCTTTTGTCAGCCCCACCCCCAGTTCTCTTCACCCAAGTTATAGGAAACAATTAGATCCTTCCTTGGTTCTGGTAGAAGCCGACTAAGAGAAAAGAAAGGCACAACAGTAACAATCCCCCCAGCAGACAAATTCAGGGCTCATCATTTCCGAAGTTACAGCTTCTTTATTCTAGTGAAATGAAATCACATTTCACAGATGCCAGATCCCCGTATCACTGGCTTACAGATGGGCTTCCTGCCAGTCAACAAATACTGTTGCCAGGGCTTCTGCTGTGACATTCTGATAAGGCTGGAGTCGTGCCTTTATAAAGTAATGACATTTTTAAGGCAAATGATTGTTTTATGATGGCCTTCTGACACTGCCCATATGTAATGAAGTAGTTAAGTCAATCAGATGAGAATCACAGGGGCATTCCACTTTACTTCAGTCAATAACAAGACCACTTATCTCCTGCTGCTTTTCATATCTTAACGATGACAGTAGTTCCACTGTGTCGCATTATTACCTTTATAGCTTCTTAGAAAGTATAAGTGATGAATAGAATATACGTCATGTATTTATAAGTATCTGAGCATGTATGTAGTAAAAATTGTGGTTTTTAATATTTAGAATTTGTATGATTCTGAACAAACACACCTTTTTGTGAAAGATAGAAATAGCAGTATTGGTAGTATACCAACAGGTAAATCTCCACATTCCTAGAATTTATGTCAGCCTTAGTTGTTTTCAACTGCAAAACTCAGCATGCATTCCAGTGTAGTAGTATAAACATGACTATATTAAATAGCAAAATTACCACCTATCCCTATTATACCTTGGGCACATAAAATAGAAACACACGATTTCATATATATAAAACTAGTAATCAAGTACTGATAAATTACCTCCAGAATTTTTATAGGTACAAAAGTGCCCTTGAAATCAGTGGGTGTTTTGTTCAAGGAAAGAAGAAAAAGAACATAGTCATGAGCCCTAGTTTGAAAATGAAATTTTTATTTCTTTACTAATATCTATTGCTGGGTTTCATTCAACAAATATAGGCATGCCACTGTTTGCAGTTCCTATAAACCTTGAGAGCGAAGAGGCTGAAGGGAGGAAAATTCCAGAAATGGGATTCAGAGACTGTGTTCTCCATAGTATTAAGTATACAGGGGCTATTTACACAATATTAGTCCATTCATTTGTATAATGGAAGCTACTGCCTTACTCAAAGGTGGCCGTGAGTATTAATTGAACTAAGACACAAGTAAACTACCTGGCAGAAAGTAGCTGTCCAATAAGTATTAATTTCATTGTTTCTACCCCCTTTAATATCTCAAGACCTTATACAGCATAGGGTTCAATGAAACACCCACTTTAGTCAAACCCCTTAAATGAAAGATCACAAAACAAAATACTCCCAGACCCTGAAAAAAATGTGAACCAGCTCATTGGAATGGTGAACTCCATGATGACATGGAAATCATAATTCCTACTAAAATCATGCAAATTCTAAACATTAAATAACACTCTGTGCTAAATAAGGCGCCAAAAGGTAGCATTCAGTGTATGTTTGGCAAAGCAGTTACAATTGATAAGTGGAACTCAAGGAAAATAGATTTCTCAGCCATGCAGGGTTCTTTTTTCCTATGGAAGTCTCCTACAAGATCCTATGTGACCCACTACTAGTCGTTGTTATCATTTTTAATTACTGCACCAACCCAAGTCTAGATACTGAAGAAATTTGTTTGGTGTCCACAGAAGCATAGAGCGCATTGAACCCTAGAACAAAGTCCTGCCTCTCTGAGCAATACACATTTGCTTTTGTGATACTGCCCTGTGTGAGAAAAGGACAAAGAAAAAAAAAAAAAAAAAAAAAGAGGTACAAGCAGAAGAAAGGAGGAGCCTCTGTGTACTTGTCCCCTACCCAGAGGCATAAATACCTCCCCAGTAGTGTCCTGCACTGCAGGATAGCAATTGAAAGGAAAGCTCTCATCAGCGAACATTTCCTTCACGCTCTTTAATTAAAGCAAGAACTTTTGTTTGCTGGCTCAAACATTCTGCCTTAAAAAAATGTATAAGACAGATTGCGTACTCTTATTCATTTTTGCCTTCTTTTTTGCAAGGTGGGGGAAATATAAATCACGTATCCAGGCATACACGATTGTTAATGCCATGTAACTGGGGATCTTGGGTATGCGAAAAGGTTAAGTGAACTTGATTCATCTACTCTCTGAGACTGTCATGCTGAGAATACTGAGTTGCTACCAGAAGGTGAAACTTAGAATACATTTCTCAGGTGGGCTTCGGCCACTTTCTTGTGCTGGGTGATGTGACTTACGATGTGTGTTCCTCCTCTGATCTATAAGTATCTGCCTGGGTTTGTGGATTATGGGAAACAAAGACTGGTGAATATGAACATTCACAAGGCACGACCAGCTCTAGAGTTAGTAAGGTTGCAGGGTTATGATCAGCTAAGGTTATCAAGAATATGACAAAGTATTAATAATGCAGGAAAGGAGTACATGAAGTGTGAAATGACAGTCGGTCTTATATAAATTCTCTATTTGGGACTGAGCACTCTATGAGGCTGAGGCTAAATTCAGAATAGCCAGGAAAGAGGAAGAGGAATATAGAAAATGAAGCTGTACCTCACTGGTGACCATCTGCCAAACCAGATGCAGGTGGCAACCTGCTAGTTAGCTGAAGATATGAAGCAGATTATTCTCACTATTCTGGGTCAAACCCACCAGCTAATAAACCAACTTGGTATACCCACAAACAAAAACTCACTGTAAATTAGGGCTACCAATGGAAACTTGGTCCCAGAAATCAATAGAGATTTCTGGCATCGAGTCTCCAAGCATTGGTCATGCTCAAAGTCAGGTGCTGTGTCAGCTTTATGGTTCCACCAGCTTGGGAGGAGGATCCTAGCCAGTAGATGTCAGGGTAGACACTATAGTCTGGCACCCTAGGTATGGGGCATCTAGTGACAGATTGTCTGGCAGGACCCAGACTGGAAGGTTAAACTTAATCACATATCAAGATAGAAGTCCAGTCTCATAAACTGTACAAATGTATCCAAAGACTTTGGCCCAAGAGACACAAAGCTTTCTAGGATTTCATACAGGCATCCTGGTTTCAGGTTTGTAACTGCTAAGGTATTTCCAAGCCCTTTTTACTATTTATTTATATTCAAGCTTTTTACAAAAGGACATCTGTATGTCACCAAACATGGCAGAGATGGCTGGTTGTCCATCAAAGATTCTGCTTTCCCCATTCATAGTAGGTAGCTGTTGCCAAGAAGCAGACGGCAAGCCAAGGACCATATTCCTTAGTCATCCTTACTTAAGTGGTGTCATGTGAATGATTTTTGCCAGACAGAGTAATGCAGGTCGCTTTGAGCCAAGCAAGACAAGCTTAAGAAGCAAGTGTGCCTCCTCTATCCTCTTTTGCAGCTGAATGCAGAGGACTATGCAGAGGGAAGGCAAAGTCATGCAATGAAGGAAGTCTAAATCCCTGAATCATCCTGAGGAAGATAGTCCACCAGCCGGGAACACCAGCACTGAATGATTATGTGAGTGAAACATAAACTTCTCCTGCGTAAAGCTAGTGAGAGGGGTAGCAGCAGAAAGTATTGCTCTAATCAAGACCCTGAGATACATACCACACAATTAAAATTAGCAAATTGGAAAATCAGTCCAAAGGGAAGATACATAAAGCCAACTTTTAATATTGGCGCATGCATACACATAAAAAATATGCCTAAAGTTTGTAGTGTTTGCCTCAGATGTAAACAAACCAGATATCAGAACAAGATGTATCTGGTTTTAAGAGTTTCTCACCTGGGTCCTTATAAAGGAAAACTATAACGTAACACACAACTAGAGGTTTGGTTAAAATGCATGTTTTAGAGTCAGAGAGTATGGCTTCAAATTCTGGCTCTGCAACTTACAGGCTGTGTAAACTCAGGCAAGTTACTTAACCTTGCAAAGCTTCCATTTTCTGAACTGCAAAATGCAGATGATAAAAATACTTTATTAGAATTGTTGTGAGAATAAAATGAGATAATCCACACAAAATGTTTGAAAAGTACACTCTACATGGTGCTAAGTGTATATGCTAAATCAAACTCAGCTGTTATCAATATTACTATTTTTTAAAACCGTAAGTCTGGCTATTAGAAATGATAATGAGTTCTGAGTCATAGTATGCCTCTGAAATATTAGAATTAAGTAACCCAGATCCTGACACTGCCTGACACCTGGGAGAGATTAGGAGGCAGGGTGTTAATCAGATATCACAGCTCAGAAATGCTTTGTAGCTTGTCAGAAGTGGAGTTCTTCCCCCGCCCCCACTTATTTGTGGCAGGATCCCAGACTCCACCTGCTGGTGCAGATAAGGCTCCTGAAACTCAGTTCCCGCATTCCTCAGGATTAACACAGAGCCTGTACCTTGAAGACATTAAGGTCTGAAAATGAGCAGAAATAGGGAAGACAGTGCCTGACATCAAGGGGCCTTCAAGAACAAGAATTAAATTCTTTAACAATGTAGTTAATATGCTCACCAAGTCAGCGAAATTATGTCAAATTATATTATTTTCTAATCTTTTCATCAGTGCTATGATTTTGAATTAGACTCCTTTTCAAGAAACATTGGGTCATGGTCTAATGGCTTCAGAAAAGGCTTAGCCGTGCACCACAAATAGAGGAGACATTTATCTGTAGGCCGTATCGTCCCTTCTACAGATGTGTCCCTAATAAGCAGCCCTGCCAATTCTCGGCTTTGAAGGATTAGACAATGAAACCTACAGACACACACACACACACACACACACACACAGGTCCAAAGTCCAACTCACTTATACCCCTCAGAAAGTGATTTTCTTTAGCATTTAACTGTCTTCCTTGGAACAAATCATGCTACCCTAAAGTAAACGCTAATCTGTTAGCCCACAAAGAAAAGGCAACAAGCTACCAAATATCTGCTCATCACAATGAGCTTAAATGAAGCATGGATTTAAGCCTCTCTTATGTGTATAACCCATGATCTTTATTAGAGTTTACTTTGCATAATTACCTCAGGGAACTATGAGAAGCCCAGAGCTGTTTGAGTCTTGATTCGTTATGTGCTGCTGTACCCAAGGAAGTAAATATAAACAGTAGGGTTTTGCCAGGCTCCCTGGATTCTTGACTCATCCCCCACAAAATGAGAATCAAAGCATACTGGAATCCTCTGGGTGTCTGAGAATAAACCCTGAGCTAAAGCAAAAATCAACAGACCATTTCTCTACCTTGGAGAAAAGTAGAAAGTTGCTGAGGGGGCAGTTACAATGATGATAGTGAGTATTTGTGCAGATTTGCTTCTCTAAAGCTAATCTAGAAGACTCACAGCAGTGTCCTTAAAAGAGCTGCTATTTGGAAGAACCATAGACTGAAAGAATTATGGGGGGAAAAGAAAAACAGTTTGTCTTAGAGGAAGTAGCTAGGGCTCTACCACAGATTGTCATCTGGGCAAGTCACAGGCATGAGGGGACTTTAACAGCTGAGAGATGCTGGCTGGGCACGGTGGCTCACGCCTGTCATCCCAGCTCTTTGGCAGTCTGAGGTGGGTGGATCACCTGAGGTCAGCGGGCTCAAAACCAATCTGGTAAACATGGCAAAACCCCGTTTCTACTAAAAATACAAAATTAGCCGGGCATGGTGAGGCATGCCTGTAATCCCAGCTACTCGGGAGGCTGAGGCAGGAGAATCCCTTGAACCTGGGATGTGGAGGTTGCAGTGAGCCAAAATCATGCCATTGCACTCCAGTCTGGGCAACAAGAGTGAAACTCCATCTAAAAAATAAAAATAAAATAAAAAATAAAGAGCTGAGAGATGCTGACGTTGGACAGGAAATAGAGGAAGTAAAAAAGTAAGACAGTTTGAGAAGATGACAGACCCAAGATATCAGAAGCTGTTGCCACATAAAGAGAAGTCCCAAGGAAATGCCCACTTAGCCTACTCAGGACTGCCTTGGAGAGCCCTGAGACGAGGCTTTCAGCCAAGAAGGTCCTGAACTCTTGAAATCCCCATCCCACTTTCCACAAAACAGTCATTCCTCAGGCAAACAGGAATGTCAACCTCCCCTCTTTATGTACATCCAGGAGGAAAAGGAGTTTGCTCTTCAAAAAGATAAAATACTAACCATTCATTAAATAACTTGGAGAATTTTCAATTCCAGAAATTCTGGCAGGAGTTCAAGTTGTAAGATTACTTGTAAGATATGTCAAGAAACAAGGGTTAGTATGATCCAGAAGTATCTCTCATTGGTAAGAGAGCTGCCCTGATGAATCTCAGTTTTAAATATTAATAGGAAGGTGTACTCAAACCTAATAGGGTTGGAGAAACTAGAAAAAAAGCCATAAGTCACCTAACTCCCTAACCCTTTTTTTTTTTTTTTTTTTTTTTTTTTTTTTTTTTGAGAGATGGAGTCTCACTCTGTCACCCAGGCTGGAGTGCAGTGGCACAATCTCAGCTCATTGCAAACTATCTCCTGGGTTCAAGCAATTGTCCTGCCTCAGCTCCCCAAGTAGCTGGGATTACAGACATGCAACACTATGCCCAGCTAATTTTTGCATTTTTAGTAGAGACAGGGTTTCACTATATGTTGGTCAGGCTGGTCTCGAACTCCTGACCTCAGGTGATCGGCCCGCCTCAGCTTCCCAAAGTGCTGCGATTACAGGCATGAGCCACTGCACCCGGCCCAACCCACTCATTTTAAAATTGTTTCCTGGAGCCTCAGGGTGCCACCACAGGTACATCAAGGACCACCTTGTTTTACAATGGACCATTCTCCCTCAAAGAGGTTCAGGGAGGGACCAGATTGGTCAGAAGTGAATCAGAGCCACAACTCAAGTTTCTTGACGTCTGATAATCCACCCACCTTGCTACGCTGTTTCTCATGTCCTATATAATTGCTTTTTCCATATAATTTTTTCTCGGAGCTCTTTAGATTTTCTGAAACTCCCAAGCTAAAAAGCAGGGGTCAAACTCTATCCATAGAGCTTATTGTGAATACAGCCCAGGAGCTGATGTATCCCATAACCATAGGTGAATTTTTGAAACTATCTTGGCTATATCCAGCAGGGGGAAAAAAAAAAGTGGGAAAGTTTCAAGATCCAGATTCCAGTAAGAATCTTCTCTAGCCTAATCCGAAGGCTATTTCACACATGGGTAGGATTGCTGTCACACATGTAATTTGAGGTTATTACTGTGTGATTACCACCTCCTTTACTGAAGCAGAGATTAACATTTTGGCATTCTTAGAGAATAAGGCCACACTTTCAAGAATTCCCTGGAAGGCCGAAAACAAGCATTGACATGCAATAAGACCTTCCGGTGAATTAGTATATTAGATCAACCAATTGCTATCAAACAAAAATGGGGAAAAAGCTGGTGAATTTTAGCAAGAGAGAAAAAGGAGAATATATAGAAATATATATTCATTTTATATGTGAAAAAAAAATGAAGACATAAATGAATAAATAAGTCAGGCTCAAATATAAAAAGGGTGGAGACACACACAAGCCCGAAAAAGCTAGGGCAGACTTGGACACCATGAGGACTTTGGGTGCTCAGAAACGAGAGCCTAAGTGGACAATATGTGACCAGAAAAGGAGACTAGAAAATCTTCAACTTTTCTTCTTACACAGCACCAGACTTGCCTAACTCTATTTCCAAAACTTAAATGAACACAGTGATAACTGGAGCTGAGCCCATTGTGAAATTATTAAAAGAAATGTGGGTTTAATATATATGTATATATAATTATCTGATTTACTAGGCAATATTTCTTTTCTTGTATCTTTTCTGTGTTTGCATATGTGACATTGTAAATGACTTTGAAAATAATCTTGAATTCTATCTGTTTTCATTTCCTCAGTACAGCTTTCTAAAATTCTCACATAATATTCAGATTGATTTTTGGCTACTCTTATGAAATCTGCTAAGATTTCCACAATTGTGAATTAGTCAGGGTGATGTGACTAACAGTGCCATCATGGCTTTCTAGATGGAATTGCATTTTTTACCCTTTTGGGTCCAAGACGCAAAATGTTTGTGCTCCCACATAAAGCGTGAACTCAAGGCTTTACTAAGGACACAAGTTCCTTCTACTAGCTTTTTCATTCATTTTTCAAATCTCATTCAAAAACCTTTGTACTCACTTCTCCTTTTCCTTTCCCTTTAGATCTTTCTTGTCTTTTTCATTTACCCAAACAAATTGTTTTAAGGTATTCTTTCAAGTGCTAACAGCACAAAGCAAGGTTGAGTTATATGGCATTTTTGATGCCATTTTGAAAAGTTAATAGCTCTTGTTAGGTTTCTTTATGACTGTGCATGCTCCTCAGAGAAACCTCTCAGTGCCCCACCCCACCACTGCAGTGGTTCATATTTGGGAGCAATAGAGTCAAATTCTGTGCTTTCCTATTGGGAACCAGTGTTTGTGACTCTGTGGTTGTCTAGTTGGATTGACCATTATAATTAACACGTGCTATGCAGCATACCACCCTTTCTCACTTGTATGTCCTGAAGAAAGCCTCTGCATTATTTTACATTTTTTGGTTATCAACATTTATTAGTGTGTTGTCAGTGAATCACTCAATTTAAATGCCTTTCCACCATTTATAACCTTGTGATAAAAGATATCATTTAAAATTTTAAGGACATCATGAAAATGGACTCTGGTGTCTGCTAACCAATTGAAATAAAAATTTCCTTTAAAAAGGAGAAAAGCAGAGATATAATTTTTCACAAGAACAGTGTTCTGCTGCAATTTGCTAGAGTTAGAAATACTAAAAAGCCTGCCTCATAGGAAGGCTCACTTTAGAAAAGCAAATTTCATAGCTTAACTGGCTTACAAGCCCACAGAGATATAATTACATTTTCTCGTCTTTAACTTATAATTTCTTCTGACTCTCAGGTTGCTACAACAGAGCTATAAAGATCTGATATATTCAAAAATGGTACTTCCATTTGATAATTCCTGATTTGCTTCTCATTTCCAACAACAGAAGCCCAATGTAAGCCAATGAAGCGGATGCCAGGAATTCTATTTGGGTAAAAATCTGGAACAACCCATATCTTAAGCCTAATTCTCACTTGATCCAGCATTTAAGACTTAGTATCCATTCAAAAGCAAATTCCTTAAAATTTCTGCTATATAGACCTGGTATAGTTTGTTTAAAGATCTCATGAGGAATGTAAGCTAATAACTGATTTGAGTCCCTTTAGAATTGGGCAAATATTCTTCCCAGCTAAAAAGATGTTGCAGTACACTATATATTGCTAAGCACAAATTCCCCAAAGCAGTTCTCCTGCTTTCTGGAAGCAAAACAATTTATTTGTCAACCCTATTACCCAAGGTAAGGACAAAAATGGTAATTTCAGCACGCTGATGGTATTCACGTGTCTTTGCGCCAGCAGAACTCAACAGAATAAAGAGAAGTTGATGAAATTCCATTTTTTATAAGAAGAAGCTCAAGCTGTGTGATCCATTTACTTTTTAGTTACAAAAGCTTATCAAGTTCCAGAAGCTTCAGTATCTTCAAATGGGAAACACAATTGAAACAGTAGGGGTTTAGCCAATTGTGTCTTTTAAAAACATAATAAGTAGACACATTCCAGACAGAACATTCATCAAAAAGATCAAGTATCCAGGAGTAAATAGAACAGATAAAAAAAAAAAAAATTGTTCTCCTTTGTAACCATACGTAATTCCTGATTCCATAGCAAGGCTGTGTTGCCATCAAAATTCCCAAATCATGGCATATGGAGGCTGAAAGAAATCTTCAAAATATCTCCTGACATACTTAAGGTTAGTGAATCTTAGACTACTAGATTTAAAAGAAGAAAAAAAATAGGATGTGCTTAATGAACTACCTATGTTATTTAAACCACTCTAAAAGATCAAGCAAAGAAATCTTCAGCTTTAATTAATAGAACTATTCAAAATTCAATGATGTGAGATAGGGAACCTTGACCCATTCAGCCTTAAGCCAGAAGCAATGCATTCTTTTACCTTGCTCCAAGCTTAAGACTGCAGCAAATTCATTTAACTCATACTGTAGTGACATAAAACTGAAATTTATGAAAAGTTCAACCTGTCACTTCCCTAGGAATGCCTCCTGATGAACATTCATTGATGACTGATTGATACAAAGCCATTGTGGGGGAAAAGAAAGATGTCGTATTGAAATTACAAACCCCTGAAGGAAACTATAATAGTAGATCCAGCATAAAGTCCATTTTCCTGATCTATTAAATTATAAAGGAAATTAATATTAATTTCAGTAATTGTGGTAACAAAGTAACAAAGCAATTGCCTTGTGCTAAGGCAAGATAAAAACTATCATTTCATGGAAAGAATGAAAAAGGTATGAATATATTTTTAAATCATTGCCTAGGTAATTAACAAATATAATGAAAGCATTTCACCTTCTAGCAACTGATAGGAATAACCAGCAATATAATAAAAATTGATAAAAAATATCCAAATGTCTCTACTGCATAATATTGAAAGAACTGTTGGTCCCAGGCTGTTCTCAACCACACCTGTGCACACAGATGGTAAATTGTCACCAGGAGCTTGGATGGGGGAAAAAAAGGAAAACTATCTTTTTAAAGTATCTGCTTAAAAGTTTTTGAACATAACATGTCCCTTATATAGAAAACAAACAAAAAAAAAATAGCTTTCTTTTTTTGAAGTCTATAGTTTTTCTCACTATAAAAGTAATATCTACTCATAATAAAAATTTCAAAAAAGTAGAATTTTCAGAAAAATAGAAGATTCAATCTCTCAAATTCACTAGTCAACTAAAATTTTAATGTGTTTCATTTTCATTCTCTTTTTTAGCAATGCTAGTTCATATATATATATAATTTTCATCACATAGAAACCACTCAGAATTCAGGAATACTCAAAACTATTTGGTAATCATCAAAGACTTCTAAAGCTGAGTGACAAAATAATATAAAACCTGTAAGAATATTTATATCAGAGATTTAGAAAGTACTATATATAATGCCTACATGTGTAGGTACTATATACCTATAGTAGGTAACACAGTTTGGGAGAAAAGAATAAAATATATGACTCTAAGAGTTCTGACAGTAATTCCAAATAGGTGTTCTGAACATATTTTGAACAACATTAGTTTTGTTGTGATGCATGTATATCTTTCCCACTATAGGCTAAGCCCTCAGTGTGGCTCTTATTCCCCTGAGAAAACCAGCCAGCCCCTTGGTAGCAGATTTCTTCTGCTTTAGAATGGTCCTCTTCTACTATGGAATGGTTATTGATTTGTTCTTCTTGGAATATGTGTGTATCCTGATTTTATATATATATACACACATATATATATGCACGCTATAATATATATAGAATATATATGTATATAGATATAGAGATATATTCAGGATACAAATGTGCTCTGCCTGCCCACAATACTTCTGTTGTCACCAACAAATATGGACTTAGGGAATGTCTCATTCCCTCCATAATGTCCCACATATAGTTACTTCTGATAAGGGAACACAGTCCTCAGTAAAAGAAGGAAATAAGCCGATATCTACTGGATTCATTGGTTTCACCCTAACAAACCAAATAGCTGGCCTAATGGAATAGAGGACTGACCTATTGAAAAATTGGTTATATGGCCAGCTTGATTATTTTGTTGACTATAGGCTGTTGCCTGTTGGGTTTCTCAAGATGCTGACTCTAACAAGATTAGTGTGCAGGAAGTCTTGCAATCAATATTTGTGGAAGAGATGGAAGGAAGCAGAATGGAACAGACACAGAAGTTGAGGTGCAATGCAGGCTCAATGGAAGCCTCAGCTAACCCTGTGCAGAGTACTGAAGATGAGATGGCCATTCAGAATTTTTCAGAGTTGGGGAAAAAAGACTGGGCCCTTATGCCCGCATGTTAATTATCTTGTCACTGACTGCAGTAGGCTCAAAAAAGGGGATGTGACCTTAGAAGGAGGAGCTCTCAACTGAGGGAATCCCCCCAAAAGGAGCTGAAAACTAAAGCCCTTCTGCCAATAGCACTTCCAGAAGCTGGGAATGTGGGTATTTTATTCCTCAGTGGAGAGTCTGAATAATGCATCACAGTATCCACCATAACTGCTGTCCTAAAAGATGTAGTACAAGGTCTGAACCGGCAAACACATGGTTTCTAGGAATTTTCTAGAAGTTTAAGTGACTTCCTTCACTATTATCCCTAATAAGCTACTTGTAAAATGTTTGCTTTAAATATCCCAACATCTCTGCGCCCTGCTGTTTTCATTATCTTGGTTCCCATGAAAGGAATGCTTCCACTGGGAAACAATTCTTATTGTTAACAATAACAAAAATTGTTAACTTATTTTTTAACTAGAGGCCGAGATTACTACTTGGCCACATTTGATTCTTTATGCCACTGAGTTAGCAAAACAAGAGGTTACCATATTTCTGGGGTAATTGATCCTGGTAATTAAGGAAAAACTGTGTTGCTTCTACACAATGGAGAGGGGGAAGTAAACGTGGAATCTGCTAAGTAACAGTTATTGGAACATACCAGCAGCTCAATAAGGGAAGGACTACTAATGGTACCAACCCTTCAGATATGAAGGTTTTGAGAACTCTTTCAGGTAAAGAATTCCAACCAGCTGAGTATAGGCATAGGGAAGGAGAACAGGAATGAATACTGGCGGAAGTATAGCCACATGACCAGCTCTAAATAAAAGGATAGAAGCAGCTATATGTATTTTCTTCCTTATTTCTTGAATATATCTATATTAACTATTTCCCCCCTTTCTATATTTAACATTAGGTAAGTTAATAGTTGCTAACATTTTAATTCAGTATTTAAGCTACAAAATATCAAATGGGAATTACAAACAATCAAGGAAAATAGTGTCATCCAGAGACTGGTATGTCTAGAATATAGCCCTGCTATATATAAAAGACCTGAAAGAGCAATCCTATTATCAGAAGGTCATCCTATTGAACATGATTTTTACAGAAGTGTTAAAATATAGATTTCCTATATGGGTCAGAATCCAAATCTATATTGAGCTCACACAACAACATTATTAATTTCTGTCCAGAGTCTAAGAGACAAGAAACCTACACTATAAATTATCTTCTCTCTCCCTCTTATTTGATCCCTTCATTCTCATTAGCATTTTGAAGCATGTTGAAGATTCTCTCATCTTGAGAGAGACAGAGTTCTTGAGACACTCACTGTCCTTGGTTTCACTTATGTCACACATCCCTCTTATTTCTCTATCATTCAAATTCTCCTCTACTAGTTCATCTTTCTCTATCTAGTTCTTAGTGGTTCTTTAAAGCTGAGTCCTAGCTCAGAATTCTGTTTTTCAGTCTGTATTCTCTCCATCAGTGTCATCAGTGCACATGGATTTGTTAAAGTGAACTAAATACGGCCTGAGAAGAACTCCATACTTCTACATTTGGGTTCTTGTGGATGAACCATGATCTAACTTAATAGGTAGACAAGACTGAAAACCTAACTTAAGAGTATGCGCCTGTAACAATAGCTACATCTTGCCCAATCCCAGCAGTCGTACTTCAACCACTCATGCACTGCTGAGTGTTCAAACTGTGTTCAAATAAGGCAAATGCCAAGCTGTAACCAATCCAGCTGTTTCTGTACCTCACCTCCAATTTCTGTATGTCACGTTCCCATTTTGTCTAAAAATTTTTTCTGACCACAAGGCATCCCTGAAGTCTCTCTGAATCTGCTGATTCTAGGGGCTGCCCGATTCATTTAAATTTAATTTGCTTAAGTTTAACAGATTCTATTAGCAATTCCATGCAGCTGTTTCACAAATTCATGTCTCCAATAGCCCAAGTCCATCCTCTGAACTCTAGACCTATATATTCAACTTGCTACTTGACATCTGCATGCAAAAGTCTCTCAGATACCTAAGACATAACATGTCCAAGATCAAATTTACTGTCTTCTCCCCAAAATCCAGAGCTCCACACAATGAAAGGCAACACTATCATTCAGTTTTACAAAGCAGAAACCTAGATATAATCTTTATTGCCTTCCCCTCACCCCTTATATTAAATGTAGCTTTTTCATTGATTTCAGCCCTAAACTTCCTAGATATGTGCATTTCCACTGCCACCACCCTAAGTGACAGAAATAACATAGTGTTGTCAAAGAAAACTGCTTAGTCTACTATAATACTCTCCTAATTGGACTCCAAGATCTCTCTTGCCTCTTTATAATTTGTTCTTTCCAGCAGTAAGAGATATCTTTTTGGAATGCAAATCTGATTACACCACTTAAAATTCTTCAGTGAATTCCATTGTTCTTAACAGAATTCAATCTCAACAGAATCAGCATGAACCATGAGACTTTGCCAGATCTCTGCCCTATCTATCAAACTGTACTCTTGCTGGGAACACAAGCACATTAGTCTTCTCCCAAATCTTCAAACATCAGTCCTTTTTTCTGCCATAAGACCTCTGTGCACACTGCATCCTTATGTGGAATAAGCCTGTGCTTCTGCCTGGAATGAGCCTGTTCATGCATGTGCATGCACACATGCATACACACACTGTATTAGTCCATTTGTCCATTTCATGCTGCTGATAAAGACATACCCACGACGGCAATTTACAAAAGAAAGGTTTATTGAACTTACTGTTCCACATGGCTGGGGAGGCCTCACAATCATGGTGGAAGGCAAGGAGGAACAAGTTACATCTTACATGGATGGCAGCAGGCAAAAAGAGAGCTTGTGCAGGGAAACTCCCATTTTTAAAAATGATCAGATCTCATGAAACCCATTCACTATAATAAGAACAGCACAGGAAAGATTCACTCCCATGATTCAATCATCTCCTACAGGGACCCTCCCACAACACATGGAAATTATGGGAGCTACAAAATAAGATCTGAGTGGGGACACAGAGCCGAACCATATCATCTACCACTGGCCCCTCCCAAATCTCATATCTTCACATTTCAAAACCAATCATGCCTTCCCAACAGTCCCCCAAAGTCTCAACTCATATCAGCATTAACTCAAAGTACACAGTCCAAAGTTTCACCCAAGACAAGGCAAGTCCCTTCCACCTATGAGCCTGTAAAAATCAAAAGCAAGTTAGTTATTTCCTAGATACAATGGGGGTACAGGCATTGGATAAATACAGACATTCCAAATGGGAGAAATTGGCCAAAACAAAGGGGCTACAGGCCCCATGCAAGTCCAAAATCCAGCAGGGCAGACAAATCTTAAAGCTCCAAAATGATCTCCTTTGACTCCCTTTGACTCCGTATCTCACATCCAGATCGTGTTGATGCAAGAGTTATAGGCTCCTATAGTCTTGGGCAGGCCTCTGCCTCTGTGGCTTTTCAGGGTACAGCCTCCCTTCTGGCTGCCTTCATGGGCTGTTCTTGAGTGTCTGTGGCTTTTCTAGGTACACGGTGCAAGTTGTCAGTGGATCTACAATTCTGGGGTCTCAGATGAAAATGAGGAACTTACTGGGAACTGGAGCAAAGGTGACTCCTCTTATCTTTTACCCAAGAAAGACGTTTATTGGACTTACAGTTCCTCATGGTTGGGGAGACCTCACAATCATGATAGAAGGCAAGGAGGAGCAAGTCACATCTTATGTGGACAGCAGCAGGCAAAAAGAGCTTGTGCAGGGAAACTCCCATTTTAAAAACCATCAGATTTCATGAGGCCCATTCACTATCACAAGAACAACACGGGAAAGACCTTCCCCCATGATTCAATCACCTCCCACTGAGTCCCTCCCACAACATGGAAATTACGGGAACTACCAGATAAGATTTGAGTGGGGACACAGAGCCAAACCATATCATACATACACACACAATTAACTCTCATTTCTGCTAAACCAGTTAAAGTGGCCTTTCCTCAGAGGAGATGTCCTCAATGCCCTAGTCAAGAGCAAGAGACTTCATTATGTACTCTCATATCACATGTTCATTTCCTTTACGGCCTCTAATTAAACAACCATTTCTGAGATTATCTTTCTTAACTCCATCTCCCCCATCGAACTGTAAATCATGGTCCTGTCTACAAAGGCAGGAGCATGATGATTTTGCTCATTTTACCCATAGTACTTTACAGAGTTCCTCATATAGAGGTAGCACTTCTTAAAGGCTTGTTGAGTAAAAAAATAATAAAGAAGAATTTATAGAGAACCTTACTCTTCAGATATTTTCTAACAAGAAAAGAAATGATTTAAAATATATAAAGTAATTTCACACATATAATCTCCTTTTATCTGAACAATATAAGGTCAACCATGAACAATGAATTTTCACTACAAATCTTTGTCTCTTACACAAAGAAAGGTTCACACCAGTCTTCCTAGTCCAAGTACTGGCCTTTTTGCCCTACACTCAAATATACTGAACCAATAGGAGATAAATAGAACCAATAGGAGATATACATACATACATATATATGCATACTAATATAGATCTATATGGAGAGTGATTGGGGGAGGAGAAGAGAGATGTATTGGCTCATAGGATTATGAATGCTGAGAAGTCCCATGATCTGCCATTTTTGCAAGCTAGAGAACCAAAAAAGCTAGAGATGTAATTCAGTCTCAGTCCAAAGTCCCGAGACCAAAAGTGCAAATGTTCAAAGACAAGAGATAAGAAGATAGCTGTCCCATCTCAAAAACAGGGAGTAAACTCACCTTTTCTTTGCCTTTTTGTTTTTTTTAGGCCCTCAGTAAATTGGATGATGCCCACCCACACTGGGGAGGGTCACTTGTTTTATTCAAGTCACCGATTCAAATGCTCATGTCTTCCAAAAACATCCTCACAGACACACCAAGAAGTAATGTTTTATCAGCTACCTGGGCATTCCTTAGTCCAATCAAGCTAACACATACAATTTGTTATTACATATGGCTTTAAAAAAAAAAAAAAAAAAACCTATGTGCTTATTGAGAAAACAAGGTTGTGGCATATCATTAAAAACCTATAGGACTCTTTAACCAAAATATTAAAAAAAAAAAAAATCACTATATCCTGATAAATCCAAAGAAGAAAAATCACACCAACTAGAACATGTAAGTGATACACCCTGGGAGTCAAAAATCTATCTGCAAGATGTTGTCATATGCTCAGACATTTTACTGGACATATGACTTACCCTTGAAGAAAATGGAGGGCATTTGTCTGTGCTTATTCTGATATATCCTGATAAATCACTAGTAAAATAAAGCCTCTGTTGGCATTTGCACTTAATATCATCTTGTCCATTCTTATACCCTTAGGTTTGTGTCTACTACTTTGAGATATAAATCCATGAATAATTCACTTTTAAGAGGCCAATTATATGAAAATTAAAAATTGAATCTGGGGATATTCTTCCCCAACAATGTTTGCAACCTGGGAGAAATGTATTCTCAGCTGCTACTTTTGCATTTGCAGTTTCCCCAGAGTGTATCATGTTGTGGAAATCGTCCCATTTTTTAAAGCCACTAAATCACAAAGGCACTTTCTTGCAAGAAAGGAAGTCACTTCTGTAGGATTTTCAATTATTTCCTTAAGGTCTTCATAATTGCTAAGGCTCTCTCCTCAATTATGAAAAGGTTTACATCTAAGAGCTGTGAGGTGTTAACATGCTGGAACATACATGGCACACTTTCCACATGATGCTGGCATCAGCTCCCTATTTAACAGTCACATATGAGATAATCCACACTACATAAACATGCATTTCAGCAGAATAAATTGTATACTGTTCATTTCTTTGACTATATTACTGAGTTTTATGGAATTGTCAAGCATATTTCACTACTAAAATGTAATTTCATTTTTGAAAGTATCTCTTCAACTTACTATTTTCAACTCAATAAACATAAAACAAACACTTAGCATAAGATTATCTGGATCATAGATTAAAAGACCCTATTTTGTCTTACTGAAATTCCTGTTTCAGTTTGTGAGGCCAGCATCTTCAAAGTAATATTATATATTCAAAAACTGAGTCTAACTGATGTGTTTTACAATTTAAAGCTGTCATATAGTTGACAAATAAGAAAAATCACACCAACAGGAACATATCCCCTTGATCACAATGATATACACTGGAGATCAAAATCTTTCTGCAAGATGTTGTCATATGCCGAGACATTTTACTTGACGTATGACTCATCCTTGAAAATGGAGGGCATTCACTGTGCTTAGTCTGTTGAAATTTTGTGAGATATTCTAAAATGGAATCCATTTTGTGAGCTCTTCAAAAAAGACAACTTAGTCTTCCCCAATTCTTCTTTAAATAAGGCAATAGATTCTGAAATGAAATAAATATATTTCACTCTTAACTACAACATGTACAGATTTTCTTACTATTGTGTATATACATAGCAATTTGTAGGAAATATCAAAAACATCTACTCCTCCCTATTCAATAAAAATAACAATAGAAATATATAAAATAACAAATTACAAGTTTCCAAATTAAGCTTCAAAAGCACTGGCATGTGAACAAAATCACCGCAGATTCAAATCCCACACTCTTTGTGGCTCTAAAAGACAGTGTAAAGAGCACTCATCAGAGTGGAAAAAACTCTGAGTGGTACCTATGGTTGTCCACTTCTCATGGAAGAAGAGATGGTCCACAGTGCCTAATGGGAGGATCTGGCAAGGTAGTAAGGGTTTTAGAGAAAGAACAAGAATAGAAGATGAGTGACAAAAAGGTTTGGGAAAAGGTATATGAATGAATTTTACAAAATGGACACAAAGTCTACAAATATTTATGTTGTATTTGTGTGTATTGCAAATACCCGTCAGAAGACAACTACAAAGCCAGCGGAAAGGGTAAATCATCCTGTGGATGTCAGTCATCGTCATCGGATTTTCACTGTCGCTCCAGTGTTTAATCCATGGGACCATGTAAAAGTGGTCATGGTAGTAGGAGTGGAGGCAATAGATGGGATAACAACATGGTCTTCCAATCATCGATGATTTAGTCTCCCAATCATCATTGTTTACCATGGCTACTGATTGCCCTTTCTGTCAATAATAGGCAACAATGATGAGACTTCTAGAACAACTACCCAGCCATCTGCTGGCAAGATGATTAACCTCCTTTCATTGTGGAGAGTGCTTGGTCTATATTGCAATAAAGACCATTTTCTGTCAACAATGCCATCTGTGGGCTTGTTAAATGCCTTTTTTGTTATGCCATTATTGTTATTCCAGCATTGACGTTATTCCAACCAGTATTGTTGCTAACTGAGAACTGCATTTTATGGCTCCTAAAAATGAGGTAATGAGTTGCTACCTATATTTCCTGTTATTTTCATATATCATCACACAAAAGCCAGTGACTCCACAGAACAACAGTCTGGCTTAAGGACTTAGTTACAGCTCCAGCCTGAAGATAACACCATGTAAAGTCAGGGTGTCCTCCTACTGCAGAACTGGATATGACATATATTCTGAATCAGCAATCATTATACGGTACATTTTTTTAGAGACAGAATTCATGTGTCTAGCAGGAGCAACACTTCTTATCATTACATACAATTACAAACAGAAGTTTACTTCACAAGGCATAGCTTTGACTTTTACTGGTTTTGCTGTCTTAGTACCCTAGGGAATAATGCTTCCAGCAGGGACCAAACTATTGATTCCACTAAGCTTGAAATCAAGACAATCCAATGGCCATTAATAAGCAGTTTAAGCCATGAAACAAATAGGGTTAAAAAAAAAGGTTGCTTTGGTGTATGGAGCAATCGCTCTTGACGGGGAAGTGCATCTCCTTCCTGGCAATGCCACGTCCTGGGGTAAAAGTTCATGGGAGCCTATAATAACCCAGTACAAGCAAGAATACAGGCCCCAGCACTGAGGTTTAGAGTTATCCCAACTAACCCAGATTAAAAACAAAACAAGAAATTAAGTTAGGTGCTGACGTTGGAAAAAGGAAACATGAAATAAATAGTAAGGAAGATATAAATACACCATTATATTATAGCCTCATGATCAGTTCCAAAATGAATGACAATAGGTGCTACATATTTTTCTTCTTTGCTCTTAATATATTAAATATTTGTATTTGTATTACTAAATAATTTCTCCATTCCTTTTCCCCTTAATACTTTATATAAAGTATGTTGTCAATGACTTAAGCAAGTTATACTATATCTGTAGGATTGTGATTTAAGAGTGTAAGCTGGAAAAGAAATAAACATCATTCAGAGATGATGTGGTAACTGAAAGGGTTTTAGGTCTTACCTTTTGGGGAAAGGATTTCATGTATGTAAAAAAAACAGTTGCATTATGCTAGGCAGGGGCATGTTGTTGTTGTCCTTTAGAAGGTGACAGGTGTTGGCTTAAATTTAAGGACAGGGACCTTGTCTACTTACCCATCATTGTATCCACAATATGCCCAACTTGAGCCTGGACCATACCTGAAACTCAGTAAATATTGAGGGAACATCAATATGGAACCTATCATAGATTGAGGCAATGGAACTCTCAACAAAATTATTGTGCAGCACATGACTATATTTGCTTTTCCCTTCCTCAATCACTTTTCTAAATAGACTGGTACCTATACTGATCCTCTCTCTAAAATAGAGAGTGAAATAGGGTGGTGCAGATAGGAGCTAGCAGAGTTGTGTGCTAGTCACTTTGCTCCGAGCTTGAACCTGAAGAGCTTAGTTGTATTTTCTCCACCTTCGGACCTTGAGTAGCTTCTGAAAGATGCTTGCTGTAGTGGTATGTGCCCAGTGTTCACATTTTGTCAGCTACTGAGTATCATTCCCTGGACTCTGATGCATCTTTATACCTAAATCTAACTGAGTCTGGCCCTAGCTTCTACATCTGTTCAGATTAGCCTTCCTCTACTGTCCTGTTATTTATCTGACCATGTCACACAATCAGTCTCCCAGAGTTGCAGCTTGCTCTGTTCCCTGGCCTTTTGAGCTCTTGCTCCCTCTGGTGACCATTCCTGCTCCCACAAGTCATTCTCTCTTCCAATATTATGCCCCAAGGACCCTGAGCAATATCCTCTTCTGATGGCTGGTCAAGACAGAGTGGAAAGATGAGGGCTGAGACTTAAATGTCATACAAGAAGGGAGACCAAGAAGAGGCACCAAAGAGAACTGAGAAGAACAATTAAAAGAGAAAATGTTATAATAATCAAAGCAAGAGGAGTCTCAATCTCTAAAGGAGAGAAAAATCAGTGGGTTAAGAAGTATGAGGAACTGGCCAAGGTAGAAAACATAGGCCATTTCTCTAGAAGCTTGGCTGTTGTTCCTAAAGGTAGAGGATAAATTCCACAACACATATACAATGGAAAGTTCATGAACTTTACTCATCACAGAGATCTTCTGAACCCATATACCTATTCCTTTATTTTCTTCTAATACATTTAGTTATCCGGTTTCTCTTTCCCATAAAATTTTAATAAACCAGAAAGGAGAACACACTGACACAGTCAATATAACATTACAATTTAACAAAAAGAGAGAACTGGTGGCGTGGGGTGTGGGGAGGGGGAAGACAACAGACCTCAAATAGAACAATCTAGCATCAGTTAGTATGGACATAAACCACTGTAAACAACTTGCCATAATACAATAAATGAAATTGTCAAAGATGAATCTTGGTTGTCAAGAAAATGCTAAACGCTGTTCAGTGGACTTAATTTTAAAGTATTATAAAGTGAAAAGATTTTTACCTAAGCTGTTGTAGACATTTTAATTCTTAAAAAGTTAGTCTTCAATTACCTAGGAAATGTGTGCACACAAAATACATCATTATCCAATGATGTTGAGCAAATGAGAGTCTACTCAACACAACACAGGAATGGTAACCAGTTATCAAACTCAGACTAAGACCAAGTCAGAAATGGAGGATTTTTGGAAAAAAAAAAAAAAAAATCCATAAAATGCCTTCTGCTTATTATTGTATTCATTGCTGAATTTTCAGTTAAACCTTTTCTTCTGCATATGGTGATTTTATTCTCCACATAACTTGTACTTTTCACTGCTATTATGAAAAGTATATTCTCTATGAAATTTTGAGAGCAATGTTCTTTTATGAAATAGCCTTTATTTTCTCTGAAGTACAAGCACCAAATCCATAAATGTGAGATTCATAACTACTGATAGATAGGAAGCCCTCTGGGTTCACAGATTCCTAACTCACTGTTCTGAATGTTCTGAATGTTCACTGTCAGTACTAGCAAGCTGTTCCCATCCACTGGGGCCACTCTAGGCCCTGGCCCCGAGCTCCAGGCTAGCTACTATGATGTTTCTACCTTGAACCAGTGCCACTCATTAAAATGAGGGCCATGGGAATTAGCAACATATTAGAATCTATTTGAAGCTTACTTCTTCTATAGAACTAAAAGAAAAGCTTTGGAGAGAAAATTTGTATTTGGGGAAAAGAAAAATTCTTATGAAGAAAAATGAAAATCTTCTGCTTTATTATCTGTGCAGCAATGGGTAAAAGTAAATTCATTATTGATTGTTTTTCTGTCCGTGCTTTCCAGAAAGGATTTATCTATCTCATTTAAAATGCACTCAGACAGAAGAGGGGCATGCAGGTATCACTGTAACACTCACCTGTGATAGCCATAGCTTCTCCTTCTCTGAAGTAATCTAAAATGTGATACCTAAAGCTTTTGAGTCATTATGAAATGGTGAAGTCTCTGATACCTCTCTTTAAATACATGCAGTCTCCATCCTAGGTTGAACAATTAAAACTACCTGTGAATTGCGGCTTGTGGAATGTTTGAGATGAGTCTCCAGGGCCCTGGGTGTGGCTGAAGAGGTAGCCATAGTGAGCACCGGAGAAGGGGGATGCTGAGAAGAAGGGAAAGAAGGTGAGGAAACAAGCCCGGGAGACAAACTGCATCAGGGAAATGAAACCCACTCACTGCAGAGACATAAACAGCTCCATTCATATTCTGAGTAACTGGATAAAAGGCCTTGCAACCCTGGGCATGTTGGCTTCATCTCTGCCTTCCCCTGATTCTAATCGCTTCTGTGCCTACATAAAACTGTCCAGTAAAAATAGTATTACTGCTAACTACCTTTAACATATTGTACTTTTCAAGGTTGCCCAGCCACAGTTATTTTCTTCTGTTGCCATTTCTCAAGTGAATTACAGTGCTTTTTTTCTCTCTCCCTCCCTCTATTTTTGCCTCTTCTATGTAGGATGGTACATGGTCTCGATATCCTCTGGATAATAATGCTGCTTTTCATTAAGTACAAGGAAATCGAATTATACTTGAAAAAAAAGCACAGCTAGGTATTGAATCAATAGAACCAAAGTTTTTATCCATAACTATTTAATTGAGAAAAGTAATTGTAAACATACAAACTTAATGTTGGGTAATATTCTAGGTGGTTAGAAAGAACTTTTAGAAGGGATCCCTTTTTTATGGTCTAGCAGTTAACAGAAAAAGCATAACAGTGGAAAATAGAGGGACCCTACTCATCATTAACCACATTGGACAAACAAAACAATTTGCCTGAATTCCATAGGGAAGACTGTGAATTTCAACTCTGGCTTGAGTACAAATTCTGTTTTCTTTTATAACATTTTTTTTAACAATGTTGTGATGCACCTGGCTGTTTTCTCCTCTGCCTAACGTTCTGGTTTTAGCACCTAATCTTCTCTGATTGCATTTATAACAAGTCACCTTTTTTTCTGAGACAATAGGAGATAATATTTTGAAAATATTAAAACAAAATGAAAATAAGAGTCACCCAGTCTCAGCATACAGAATTGGTATTCTAACCTATTTGCTTCTAGTGTTCTAATATTTCCATGTATAAACTTTTTCAATACACAACATGAGTGAATTATCTTTTAAAAATTCAAGATTGCAAATAAAGCTAAGTCTTTTTATAATATAAAGATAAAACTAAAGTCTCCTTTGACCATCATTCCAATATCAGTTCCAAACCGAATTTCCAGAGCATAAGTTTGATGCATATCCTTCTAGTCCATTTTTATGCTTTTATATAAATACATTGAAATATATTTTGTGGGTGATTCTGGATATAAATGTATCATGGTAAATGTATTAATTTAAAGTTAGCCTTTTCATTAAACAATTCTCCTTGAAGTTCTTGCATTCTTTGTTAGGTTTATTCTTAGACACTATATAGATATATTGCAATTCTAAATGAAATCCTTTCTTCTATTTTCTAATAGGTTATTTCCAGGATATAGGAAAGAAATTGAATCTGATGTGTTGATCTTATATTCAACAACCTTGCTGTACTCTTTTATTACTTCCAAGGCAGGTCTTTCCTACTTTCTTATGACCTCCAGAAAACTGGATGCCACATATGTCATCTGTAGTCCTGAAAACTAGATAATTTTAGCAAGGTTCTGAAAAAAACAAAATTCCACTACAATGAAACTGTGATGCCCCAAGAGGTTCTTGATAATGGGAATCGGCCTGTCATGCTCTGCTGATTTATAGCTTGGTCAGACATTATACACACTTGGTGGCAGCCTGTATGCCTACAAGATAATTGCACTGACTTTCGTTCTGTGGTTTTTTAATGTCCTAGCACAAAGTTAGAGTTGAAATCACTTTACCAAGGGCCAAAGCCATGTTTACTTCTCCTCTGGTGGATTACAGTGATGAGAAAGATGGTAAGCTTCTTAGGGCTAACCTGCAGGAGGTTTTGGGAGAGAGAAGTGTTCTAAGTAACTGCATTCAAAGTTAATGCAGTGTCTTAATATAATCCCAAGCAGAAGAGTTAGCAAAAAAAGAAAATAAAAGATAAAAAATGAAATAATTTCTGTTGAAGAAAAGTAACACCCTACAGATCAGTAATGTTTATTAAAACTCTATAATAAAATGATTGTTCATATATACAGATGTTCACGCCAGTCGTAATTTTCATTTGCATTGTTCCAATAAGGCCAATGGACTTTGGACATATCAACCTATATATGATGAACCTAGAGTAGAATCCATCATGTAATGATCATTAGCAACAATAAATGCTCAAGGTTTATAAACTGGCCATTATTTTATTGTATTTTCCTAGTCTATGTAGAGAAAACTACCAATAGAAACCTTGCAATACAAAGGCGGTTCCAAGATGGCCAAATAGGAACAGCTCCAGGCTACAACTCCCAGCATGAGTGACACAGAAGATGGGCGATTACTGCATTTCCAACTGAGGTACCGGGTTCATCTCACTGGGGCATTTCAGACAGCGGGTGCAGGACAGTGGGTGCAGCCCACTGAGTGACAGCCAAAGCAGGGCGAGGCATCACCTCACCTGGGAAGCACAAGGGGGAAGAGAATTCCCTTTCCTAGGGAAGGGAAACCATGACACACAACACCTGGAAAATCGGGTCACTCCCACCCTAATACTGGGCTTTTCCAAGGGTCTTAGCAAACAGCACACCAGATTATATCGCGCACCTGGTTTGGAGGGTCCCACGCCCACGGGGCCTCCCTCATTGCTAGCACAGCAGTCTGAGATCTAACTGCAAGGCGGCAGCGAGGCTGGGGCAGAGGTGCCCACCATTGCTGAGGCTTGATTAGGTAAACAAAGTGGCCAGGAAGCTCAAACTGGGTGGAGCCCACCGCAGCTCAAGGAGGCCTGCCTGCCTCTGTAGACTCCACCTCTGGGGACAGGGCATAGCCAAACAAAAGGCAGCAGAAACCTCTGCAGATTTAAATGCCCCTATCTGACAGCTTTGAAGAGAGTAGTGATTCTCCTAGCACAGAGTTTGAGATCTGAGAACAGACAGACTGCCTCCTCAAGTGGGTCCCTGACCCCCGAGTGGCCAAACCAGGAGGCACCTCCCAGTAGGAGCTGACTGACACCTCACACAGCCGGGAACCCCGCTGAGACGAAGCTTCCAGAGGAAGGATCAGGCAGCAACATTTTCTGTTCAGCAATATTCACTCTTCTGCAGCCTCTGCTGCTGATACCCAGGCAAATGGTCTGGAGTGGACCTCCAGCAAACTCCAACAGACTTGCAGCTGAGGGTCCTGACTGTTAGAAGGAAAACTAACAAATAGAAAGGACGTCTACACCAAAACTCCATCTGTACATCACCATCATCAAAGACCAAAGGTAGATAAAACCACAAAGATGGGGAAAAAACAGAGCAGAAAAGCTGGAAATTCTAAAAATTATAGTG
Organism: Piliocolobus tephrosceles; assembly: GCF_002776525.5. NCBI lineage: Eukaryota > Metazoa > Chordata > Mammalia > Primates > Cercopithecidae > Piliocolobus > Piliocolobus tephrosceles. The sequence goes on from NC_045455.1 coordinate 56,380,250, forward strand.
GAGTGCCTCTCCCCCTCCAAAGGAATGCAGCTCCTCACCAGCAATGGAACAAAACTGGATGGAGAATGACTTTGACGAGTTGAAAGAAGAAGGCTTCAGATGATGAAACTACTCCGAGCTAAAGGAGAAAGCTTGAACCCATCACAAAGAAGCTAAAAACCTTAAAGAAAGATTAGACGAATGGCTAACTAGAATAACCAATGTAGAGAAGTTCCTAAATGACCTAATAGAGCTGAAAACCATGGCATGAGAACTACATGACAAATGCACAAGCTTCAGTAACCAATTCGATCAACTGAAAGAAAAGGTATCAGTGATCGAAGATCAAATGAATGAAACAAAGTGAGAAGAGAATTTCAGAGAAAAAAGAGTAAAAAGAAACAAAGAAAGCCTCCAAGAAATATGGGACTATGTGAAAAGACCAAATCTACATCTGACTGGTGTACCTGAAAGTGATGGGGAAAATGGAACGAAGTTGGAAAACACTGTGCAGGATATTACCCAGGAGAACTTCCCCAACCTAGCAAGGCAGGCCAACATACAAATTCAGGAAATACAGAGACCACCACAAAGATACTCCTCAAGAAGAGCAACTCCAAGACACATAATTGTCAGATTCACCAAAGTTGAAATGAAGGAAAAAATGTTAAGGGCAGCCAGAGAGAAAGGTCGGGTTACTCACAAAGGGAAGTCCATCAGACTAATAACGGATCTCTTGGCAGAAACTCTACAAGCCAGAAGATAGTGGAGGCCAATATTCAACACTCTTAAAGAAAACAATTTTCAACCCAGAATTTCACATCCAGCCAAACTATGCTTCATAAATGAAGAAGAAATAAAACCCTTTACAGACAAGCAAATGCTGAGATTTTGTCACTACCAGGCCTGCCCTACAAGAGCTCCTGAAGGAAGCACTAAACATGGAAAGGAACAAGTAGTACCAGCCACTGCAAAAACATGCCAAAATGTAAAGACCATTGATGCTAGGAAGAAATTGCATCAACTAACGAGCAAAATAAGCAGCTAACATCATAATGACAGGATCAAATTCACACATAACAATATTAACCTTAAATGTAAATGGACTAAATGCTCCAATTAAAAGACACAGACTGGAAAACTGGATAAAGAGTCAAGACCCATCCGTGTGCTGTATTCAGGAGACCCATCTCATGTGCAGACACACATATAGGCTCAAAATAAAGGGATGGAGGAAGATCTACCAAACAAACGGAAAATGAAAAAAGGCAGGAGTTTAAATCCTAGTCTCTGATAAAACAGACTTTAAATCATCAAAGATCAAAAGAGACAAAGAAGACCATTACATAATGGTAAAGGGATCAATTCAACAAGAAGAGCTAACTGTCCTAAATATATATGCACCCAATACAGGAGCACCCAGATTCATAAAGGAAGTCCTTAAAGACTTACAAAGAGACTTACACTCCCACACAATAATAATGGGAGACTTTAACACCCCCCTGTCAATGTTAGACAGATCAAGACAGGAAAGTTAACAAGGATATCCAGGAAATGAACTCAGCTCTGCACCAAGCAGACCTAATAGACATCTACAGAAGTCTCCACCCCAAATCAACAGAATATACATTCTTCTCAGTACCACATTGCACTTTTTCCAAAACTGACCACGTAATTGGAAGTAAAGCACTCCTAAGCAAATGTAAAAGAACAGAAATTAGAACAAACTGTCTTTCAGACCACAGTGCAATCAAACTAGAACTCAGATTAAGAAACTCACTCAAAATCGCTCAACTACCTAAACAACCTGTTCCTGAATGACTAATGGGTACATAATGAAATGAGGGCAGAAATAAAGATGTTCTTTGAAACCAATGAGAACAAAGATACAACATACCAGAATCTCTGGGACACATTTAAAACAGTGTGTAGAGGGAAATTTATAGCACTAAATGCCCACAAAAGAAAGCAGGAAAGATCTAAAATTGACAACCCTAACATCACAATTAAAAGAACTAGAGAAGCAAGAGCAAACACATTCAAAAGCTAGCAGAAGGCAAAAAATAACTAAGATCAGAGCAGAACTGAAGGAGACAGAGACATAAAAGAACCCTTCAAAAAAAAAATCAATGAATCCAGGAGCTGGTTTTTTGAAAAGATCAAAATTGATAGACCACTACCAAGACAAATAAGGAAGAAAAGAGAGAAGAATCAAATAGATGCAACACAAAATGATAAAGGGGATATCGCCATCAACTACACAGAAATACAAACTACCATCAGATAATACTATAAACACCTCCACACAAATAAACTAAAAGACCTAGAAGAAATGGACAAATTCCTGGACACATACACTCTCCCAAGACTAAACCTGGAAGAAGTTGAATCCCTGAATAGACCAATAAAAGGCTCTCAAATTGAGGCAATAATAGCCTACCAACCAAAAAAAGGCCAGGAACAGACAGATTCACAGCTGAATTCTACCAGAGGTACAAGGAGGAGCTGGTACTATTCATTCTGAAACTATTCCAATCAACAGAAAAAGAGGGAATCCTCCCTAACTCATTTGGAGGCCAACATCATCCGGATTCCAAAGCCTGGCAGAGACACAACAAAAAAAGAGAATTTTAGACCAACATCTCTGATGAACATGGATGCAAAAATCCTCAGTAAAATACTGCTAACCTGAATCCAGCAGTACATCAAAAAGCTTATCCACCATGCCCAAGTGGGCTTCATCCCTGGGATGCAAGGCTGGTTCAACATATACAAATCAATAAACATAATCCAGCATATAAACAGAATCAAAGAGAAAAACCACATGATTATCTCAATAGATGCAGAAAAGGCCTTTGACAAAATTCAACAGCCCTTCATGTTAAAAACTCTCAATAAATTCAATATTAATGGAACGTATCTCAAAATAATAAGAGCTATTTATGACAAACCCACAGCCAATATCACACTGAATAGGCAAAAACTGGAAGCATTCCCTTTGAAAACTGGCAGAAGACAGGGATGCCCTCTCTCACTACTCCTATTCAACACAGTATTGGAAGTTCTGGCCAGGGCAATCAGGCAGAAGAAAGAAATAAAGTGTGTTCAATTAGGAAAAGAGGAAGTCAAATTGTCTCTGTTTGCAGATGACAGGTTGTATATTTAGAAAACCCCATCGTCTCAGCCCAAAATCTTATTAAGCTGATAAGAAACTTCAGCAAAGTCTCAGGATACAAAATCAATGTGCAAAAATCACAAGCATTCTTATACACCAATAACAGACAGAGAGCCAAATCATGAGCGAACTCCCATTCACAATTGCTTCAAAGAGAATAAAATACCTAGGAATCCAACTCAAAAGGGATGTGAAGGACCTCTTCAAGGAGAACTACAAAACACTGCTCAATGAAATAAAAGAGGACACAAACAAATGGAAGAACATTCCATGCTCATGGATAGGAAAAATCAATATCGTGAAAATGGCCATACTGCCCAAGGTAATTTACAGATTCAATGCCATCCCCATCAAGCTATCAATGACTTTCTTCACAAAATTGGAAAAAACTGCTTTAAAGTTCATATGGAACCAAAAAAGAGCCCGCATTGCCAAGACAATCCTAAGTCAAAAGAACAAAGCTGGAGGCTTCACGCTACATGACTTCCAACTATACTACAAGGCTACAGTAACCAAAACAGCATGGTACTGGTACCAAAACAGAGATATAGACCAATGGAACAGAACAGAGCCCTCAGAAATAATACCACACACATCTACAACCATCTGATCTTTGAGAAACCTAATAAAAACAAGAAATAGGGAAAGGATTCCCTATTTAATAAATGGTGCTGGGAAAACTGGCCAGCCATATGTAGAAAACTGAAACTGGATCCCTTCCTTACACCTTATACAAAAATTAATTCAAAATGAATTAAAGACTTAAATGTTAGACCTAAAACCATAAAAACACTAGAATAAAATCGAGGCAATACCATTCAGGACATTGGCATGGGCAAGGACTTCATAACTAAAACACCAAAAGCAACGGCAACAAAAGCCAAAACTGACACATAGGATCTAATTAAACTATGGAGCTTCTGCATAGCAAAAGAAACTACCATCAGAGTGAACAGGCAACCTACAGAATGGGAGAAAATTTTTGCAATCTACTCATCTGACAAAGGGCTAATATCCAGAACCTACAAAGAACTCAAACAAATTTACAAGAAAAAAACAACCCCATCAAAAAGTGCGCAAAGGATATGAACAGACATTTCTCAAAAGAAGATATTTATGCAGCCAACAGACACATGAAAAAATGCTCATCATCCTTGGCCATCAGAGAAATTCAAATCAAAACCACAATGAGATACCATCTCACAGCAGTTAGGATGGCAATCATTAAAAAGTCAGGAAACAACAGGTGCTGGAGAGGATGTGGAGAAATAGGAACACTTTTACACTATTGGTGGGACTGTAAACTAGTTCAACCATTGTGGAAGACAGTGTGGCGACTCCTCAAGGATCTAGAACTAGAAATACCATTTGACCCAGCCATCCCATTACTGGGTATATATCCAAAGAATTACAAATCATGCTGCTATAAAAACACATGCACACATATGTTTATTGCAGCACTATTCACAATAGCAAAGACTTGTAACCAACCCAAATGTCCATCAATGACAGACTGGATTAAGAAAATGTGGCACATATACACCATGGAATACTATGCAGCCATAAAAAAGGATGAGTTCATGTCCTTTGAAGGGACATGGATGCAGCTGGAAACCATCATTCACAGCAAGCTATCGCAACAACAGAAAACCAAACTCCACATGTTCTCGCTCATAGGTAGGAATTGAACAATGAGAATACTTGGACACAGGAAGGGGAACATCACACACCCGGGCCTGTCCTGGGGTGGGAGGAGGGGGAGGGATAGCATTAGGAGATATACCTAATGTAAATGATGAGTTAATGGGTGCAGCACACCAGCATGGCACATGTATACATATGTAACAAACCTGCATGTTGTGCACATGTACCCTAGAACTTAAAGTATAATAAAAAATAAATAAATAAATAAACCTTGCTTCCTTTTTTTCTTCCCTCCTTCCTTTCTTTTCTTTCAGTCTTCCTTTCCAAAAGCATTACACTCAAAAGGAAGAAAACCAATGCAAAAGTCATCCTCCAAATTGATAACATCTCCTTGAAACTCTTTTATGTAGTGACTATCCATCTCCCACCTGCCCCACCTCCTAAATTTAGGGTTTACAAAAGACTGTATTGAAATGAACAAACACCAATTTGTTAACAAATGCCTTAAAGAAAATTAGTTTTTTCAAGGCACAATGGATCCAAGCCCTCTCCAAATTCTCAAAGGCACTAGAAACATAATGAAATCAGAATTCCTCTAGATTTATGCTTATAGTAACTGTTTTTGTGCAAGCAGGTATATGTTAAGTTGAAAATAAGTATTCTCTAAACCATAAAATATTTTTTTCACTGCAAATTATCAAATAGAAGAAAATAGAAGGAAAAACTACAGGCTGCACACAGACTATCAGTCTGGAAATTGCCGAATTGGCCATAACTGAGCTGGCTTTCTCACTTTCGCTCCTACGAAAGTGGAGGAAACTCATAAGTTTTCTAAGGCTGGTGATCTAACAGTCTGAACATTTCTAAATGGTGCTAGATTAACATATTAAGTCCTGAAGCTGCAAATTCATTTTATTTCCAGTAAAAAAAAAAAAAGGCAAAGTAAAAATAAATGATTAAGACAAAAATTAAGGAAATGAGTGCCTCTGTGCGGTTAGTAATTACTACTCTTCCTAGGCTGTAGCCTGGCCCAAAAAGTCACCGTAATTCATTTTATGCAACGCAACATGTACCCTTCCATTGCTAGATATAGATAAATCACAACAGACAAACTGACATGCTTGAAATTGTACATAGTTCACTTCCCAGGAACTATGTCACATTATAGCATCCTTTTTATCATAAATACATGTAACTATTATGTATTCATAAAAATTAAAAGCAATAAACTTTTTAAGAATTCAAACTAATAACAAATTATCATTCACAAAAAGAATAATTTGCATGTATCATGGTTGAAAGAAGGTAAACAGAAATTCCAAGAAGTATGTTTTAGGAAATTCTAAATATCACGCTTAGGAAGATAGCATTCTTTCCTGCTTAAGAATCCCAAATTTCTTCCTACAAACTTAGTAACAAAAAGATATTTTCTTTCATTATATTTTCACTCTTGTAGTTAGAAATCACAGTGATCTACCTTGTTATATACAGGTCATATCAAAAACATTTGACAACATGAAAACAAAACTTAGTCTCAAGGAGGATATTAAAATATACCATGAATAAGACAGAACAACTATGTTGCTTAAAAGGAAATCTTGATGGGACGCAATGGGTTTAATTGTAAAGTGTTCTTAATATTGAAAGAGTAATTCTTATGAGTACAATGTACAATTTCACAGAAAGATTTAATCATTGAAGAGACAGATCAAACATGTAATTTCCTTCTTTCTGTGAGTAGAGATTTTAGAGTACTTTAATCATTAACCCTACATTTCTGCTATTTTTTTCATGTTCAACCTATTGCTAAAATGTAATAATGAGGGAAAAGAGAGGGAGAGAATGAGAATAGGAACTCAGTATTCTGGCAAGCAGAGCCTTTTGTACAGAAAACATTACTGTCAAGGTCTGTTCCACTCTGAATGCAAAGAGTTGGAAATACTTAGAGGAGCCCTGCAATTCTCTTAGGAGATGACTGAGAAAGGAGAAAAGTGACAGATGAATGGCATGGGATACAATTCCCAACGATGTCTTCTTTTGGCCCATAGTCTAGTGGCTGTAGCTCCTGTACTCACTCACCCATGCTTCCCTCCCACAAGGGGGTGAGCACAGTGGGATGAATAAATGGGGCATCCCTGTCATGGGTCCCTCAAAGAGGTCAAACAAAATATCCTGCATCAGCTGCAAGGTACAAGAGACCTTGAGCTAGCCCATATGGCATGTCTATGTAATTACCTTCAACTCACTTACAATCATCTGCTGATTATTCTAAGCATGAGCAGGAAAGCACAGGAAAGTGGATGAGAATGTCAGGTACCTATGAACTAGGTAGTTCTCAGAGTGCCAGTGGATTAAGGTGAATCCTTGTCTCCTAACTACCTTTTGAGAAACAACCCATTGGAAGTCTCAACTGGAAAAAAAGAAAAAAGAAAAAGAAAAAAAACAGGGGAGAAGGCAGAAGAAGCAGTATGGTTTGAATACCTGATCATGGTCTCTGGAGCCACTTGAGCAGCTGAAATGTTGAGAAATCACATGCAAAGCCTTCTTCAGGATAGAGCAGCTGCTTTATCCTGAGGCACTGGCGATGCCCTGAGACACTGCAGACTTTGACTTAGTCCATTTTACAAGGACCAAAAAAGAAAATCTTGATGAGGATTTTTGCGTTACTAAAGTAAGGGAGGGTCCTAAGACCAATTGTGAGAGTTCCTGGGTCTTCTCAAACATGTGGCCTTACAATCCCTTTGCCTATGTCTGTACCAGTTTGCAGAAATGCCATATATTCAGGATGGTACATAATTATTCAGTAAATCTCCATATGTTAAGATGAATACAATTACTAAAAGGAAAAAAAATCTAGAAGCAGACGTTTGTCAATGTGCAGCATTTATTTTTAATCATTTCTCCTTAAAATTCTTCCAGAATTCTCCTTGTAAGAACTTCAGCCTATTATAAGCAAAATTTAAATTATTTAACTCTGATAAAATCAGAGCAAAGACAGCAAAAAACTTTTCCCAGGATGCTCTGAGGATCCCATTTAGTGCAGCACATGGAAATTGAGTCCATAGTGTTTCAGTCCTTTTGAAAGTTGTTTCTCTTTTGCTTTACTTTACTTGGCTGGGAAGGAGGAGAGAAGTGATATAAGCCCTTTAGAAAACAGAGAAACATGGCACCGTTGTGTCAAAACTATTTAGCAGAAAAGGATGCATTATTTTTAATATATATTCATCACACACTGTATGATGGCTCAAACGTCATGACTGGAGAATGCAAAGTATTGTTAATATGCTTTGGAGCTCTGCCTTGTCAGCTGCATTAATTGTAATTAACCGACAGATTGACAGCTACATATTGATGGATTGTATGGGGAATGATCCTTTAACATTGCCATGTATAGTGTGGATGCATATTCACAGAATAAGTAATTAGCATGTTTGACTGATCACATCTAGTCTTGTGTTTTCTCTTGTATCCATAAATACAACCAGTATAGCAAACAAACAAAATCCTTGCACAAATTGAGAATAACTACATGAACAGCAACCACTTGTCCTGTCATTTGTATCCCTGGCTGTTTTAAAGTAGTATAACAAGTGAGTTATACATTCTAAGAACTAAGAATACTTGACATTGAATTTTTTCTTTTTTTTTTTTTTTTTTTTTTTTTTTGAGACAGAGTCTCGCTCTGCCACCCAGGCTGGAGTGCAATGGTACAAACTCGGCTCACTGCAACCTCCGCCTCCTGAGTTCAAAAGACTCTCCTGCCTCAGCCTCCCAAGTCGCTGGCATTACAGGTGTCTTCTACCAAATCTGGCTAATTTTTGGATTTTTTGTAGAGATGAGTTTTCACTAGGTTGGCCAGGCTGGCTTGGAACTACTGACCTCAGCTGATCCACCCGCCTCGACCTCCCAAAGTGCTGGCATTATAGGTGTGAGCCACCACACTCCGCCAACAGTGAATTTTAAATAGGAAGGCATTTTTATCACATACAAAAAAAATATTAAATTTTTATGTACCAAGATGGACTCAAAGAACACATGTAATCATTTTAGTTTCTAAACATGACCAGGTTGGTGAATAGGAAGGAATGGCATGGCAGTTGAAATTGCAGGAACTCCAGAGTCAGACATGAGTTTTAAAATACTCCATTACTCATTAGCAATTATCTTGCACAAACTATTCACTCACCTATTCAATTTTCTACTTACTAAAATCAGAATTATATAGCTGAAAGTTTGGATTTGAGATCACAGAATAACGTGTACGATTTAGCATAGTGTCTGGCATACAGTAGATATCATATAAATTATAGTTACTATTGGTAAGGAAACAGAATAGAAATAAGGCCTTCTATAATTCTACAGAAATTAAGGATTGACACTATCACCTTTTACCAAAATTAAAATGGTAGCAGTGAGCAGTGAATGCAGAATACAGCTTTAAGTCCTTTCTTTCCAGTTATTTTCAGTTTTGTCTAGTTCTCATTTCCATTTTGCCAATTCCTAATTTTGCCTTTCTTCACCAAAGTGGTCAAGAGAAAGGATAAACACCCCATCTACAATTATCATATTCAATCTTCCCATGAAATAGGAATTGACAACTAATCACTGATTTCACCCTATTCCAGAATAAGGCTTGTAGTTTTTTTCCTCATATGCCAAACCTCAACATGGAATTAAGAAAGTAGATCTCTGACTGCTAGACAGTGACATGGTTGGAATTAGTGCTAAAATGTCTTTGCCATATAGTATATTGATGCATCTTCCTGTTACTCTAGAAATTTTATTAACAAGAACTTAAGCAAATCAAGGCATATTATAGATTTCTTGCTATGTTTAATTAGAAAACATTCAAAAATCCATAGTTTGCATAATCTACCTACCCTCCTGAGGCTGTTTCTTCCAGACAACACTGTAGCTGGGAATTGAAACATCTAACAATGCATACTAATGAAGTATGAGATTTAGTGTTCCAGGCCAACACGCAAGCAATCAAAGAATATGTCATTTGCTTAATTGTACAGGTCTTTGGGAAATGGTGAGGAGGTAGTTTTTTAGTACTCTTTTCAAGTTCCATTGCACACACTATAGACTGCCAATGCACTAATCTCCTGAGATTAGCACTTATGTAAATTTAATCAGTTTTCATTGATAGACTGCAAACCTCTTGTATGTTGCTTGTATTGTTGGATGATTGATTTGTTTTACTTTTCCACAGCTCTGCTCTTATCTTCATGAAGCCTAGATTTTCTAATCCAAAAACTTGCCATAGAGTTATAGTTTTTCCTTTGAAGACATGCCCTGATTCTGAGAGAGAGAGAAAAAAAAGGGCAAGAGAGATCCAAGCCTATTGTATTTCTTATAAAGTAGTCTACAGATGAATTAGCTGCTGCTAAATAGATGATTTATCTTATACACAGGCATTCCCCACTACCACTTCTATCTTAATTTTTGTGGAATCTCAAATCCTGACAAGTACCATAAAGTGATGGCTTTGTTCATTTCAAAGTACAAGGAGGAAACAATCTATCAACAAATACTTCACTTGACTTTTTCTGTTGGTGTTTTGAATTCCAGCTGTGTTATATTCTCTCACATAAAAGCAAACAGAGATGCGTACTATCTCAGACAGATTTGACAAACAAATCAGAAGGGCATGTAGTGCCTTCCCCATAGCGTTTAGGAAGCAATATCAGCCAGGCTCTTATTTAAAGTGAAGTTGACCTTCCTGATAACTAAAACAACATAAGTTAGTGCAACTATCGTTAGTCCTTGTGCAGGTTCCATTATTTCAAACCTGGAAGAACTCAAACAGATGATTCAGAGCAGGTGTGATTACTACTCATAAAATTTGTGTTGTATTTTTCATGCCCTATAGCAGCATCTCCAAGAGAGGAAAGCATGACAATTGTTGCAAATGAAATCTCAGGACAGGCAACATGTTCATCTCACACCAGAGATTAATACATTTTGAAGTGTTCTGGAATATCTGAATATACTTGTTGAGAGTTCTCAACAAAGCTTAAGGCCTGGAAATACAGTGGTTGTTTGTAAAGTGATGAGGATAAAACTATTCAAGAGGTCAGCTGTCAAGGTCCTAGGCACCCCATCAACCAGTAGCAAATAGCCTTCTGTAGGACAGAATGTTCTCAGAGGACAAGTTCTAAGCTTCTTTGGCTTCACTCTCTGAAACTGTACATCAGGCAATGGATAAATAATCTATCAAAATGAACATAAATCTAAAAGGAAAGGGTCTTGAGTTCTAAAACTTGTTGCAACCCATGCTAGAACCAAACTCTTTACTATTGTATCTCTACTTTCAGAGAAGCCTGCATGAGAATTGTATTCATAATCTTCTCATCACTACAGCAAGCCCATAAGGTATAGCTGTGAGGTCAAGATATGGAGGTGCTGGCTTTGCTACCCAGAAAAACAGAAGCTGAATTTGATTATCAAAAATCTAGATTGCCTTGGAGTAATAACTTTTCCTCAGTTGGTTCATATATAAAGTGAAAATAATAAGGAAATATGATCTTAATAATAAGAATTCAGGGAAAGAATTTGTTGATGGTGAAAAAACACAAGTAAATATAAATATGATAATCATTTCTAAATTATAGGATGAATCTGGTACCCTAATGATTATTTTTTAAAACCAGGAAAGCATCTTTTTGAGCAGGGTGACATTTTTCACCTCATTGATTCTCACTGCTCATTAAGACATGATCAACTGTTCATTGGCATTTCATTTCTTTTAATTCTCTTTTCTTGTCTTGCTCAGCATTTCTCTGAATTAGTGCTTCATTTTGAACTAATAGCCACTGTAAGCCATTAGCAGCAGTTGATACCCATTCCTCTCTTCTCATTTCCTGACTAAATTGCTAAACTTTGCAGTTAGCCTCTAACGCAGTAACAAGAGGTGGCCACCTGGTAGGATTACAAGAAGCCTTCACCCTCCCCCTTCCATATCTATGTGTGTGTACACACACACACACACACACACACACACACACACACACGCATGCACCCCTCCCAGACCCAGGTTGCCACTCCTCAAGTCCCACTATGGTCTTAGTCAGTCTACTAAAATGAAAGATTTCCATAAAAAGAAACACAATAGGATTATTAATATACCTCAGTGTGAACAAGTAGATCATTTCTCAACAGCAGGATTTACAGAGACAGGTCAGAGGAAACTGTTTATCTGTAGGAGTGGAAAGAGATCAAGAGGCCCAGTGTGGTGGCTCATAACTATAATCCTAGCACTTTGGGAGGCTGAGGTGGGTGGATCGCTTGAGCCCAGGAGCTTGAGACCAGTCTGGGCAACATGGTGAAACCCTGTCTCTACAAATCATACAAAAATTAGCTGAGCATGGTGGCATGCACCTGTAATCCCAGCTACTCAGGAGGCTGAGGTGGGAGGATAGTTTGAGCCTGGGAGGTGGAGGCTGCACTGAGCTGAGATCACACCACTGCACTCCAGCCTGGGCAACAGAGTGAGATCCTGTTTTTTAATAAAATAAAATAAAATAAGGAACAAGGAAAGGGAAGGGAAGGGGTTAAGAGCTCAACAAGTCAGTCAGAACAGGGTACTGAAGAGGGGAGCTAACACAGATCTCACAAAGGTCCCAAGTTTGCTTAGAGCTGCACATACACACAAACACACAAAGACATGAACAAGTAAGAGTTTGCCTCCATTCTCTGCCACAATCATTCTAGAGCTCTTTGTATTTGCCTCTATCACAGTGCTAAATTATTATTGTATTATGTGCCATTTATATGTACAGCTCTCTCATAGGATTGCAGATGCTTGAAGGAATAGACAGTGTCTTATTTTTTTAAATATCTGCCTGAGCACTAAACACTAAAGACAGAGTTGACAGCACGTCAGAATTACCAAGAGATAAATAGAAATACAAATTCCTGGATCCTTCCCCAGACCTACAGAATCAATATTTATAAAAATGTGGCCTGAGCAGATTTCTTGTAGTCTTAGGGATGATTTTGATATGCATATGGGTTGAAGCTAATTATAATATCTGTTGAATAAAGGAAATCACTCTTATTATATCCTTTTTGCTTACAGTCTACACTGAGGAAATGTAATCAGAGTTGCAGCATTGCCCGACTCCAGGGGATCTAACTCACATAAAATGGAATGGGGGGGACCTATTCAGACTTATGTGGCACTGGTACCCCTGGAAGACATACAAAAGCTCTGAGCCAACAAATAGAGGAAAATTTGCTGATGCCTCCAAGTCTTCAGTTTTTATAACTTCAAAAACTTATCGCTGCATGACTTATGAATCAAAAGAAAAAAACTTTCCATGATAAAAAAGAAACTGGCCTCTCATTTCCAATTCTCCACTCAATAATCTCAGCCTACAGCAGGGTTGACACTGCCTTATTATCTACCAGCATAATTCTAAAGCCTTGCATCTTTTGCTGCTAAGAGTGTTGAAGGTCCTAATTATCTACCTAATGACTGCTATTTCCTTCTTAGAGATTTACTGGGCCCTCCTCTGAGATAACTGCAACCCAATCCCCTTCCAAACTGCTCCTTTATGAGATGTCTCTTCCAAACATTACAAAACACGCACTTTGCCCAAAGTGTTGAAGGCTTGGGAAATGGACTGCAGCTGTCATTTTGCTGGAGTAGACCAAGAGTCAACTTCCAACTGTGGTGATGTGTTTGCAACAGTAAAAGTGGCACCAACATTCATAGAGCATGGGACATTGATGCATGGAGGAATTCTGTTCTATAGCAGGATGTGTGTTCCACTGCAAATATAGGTCTTGGTTGGACATTCCAAGGAGGATGGGCCCTATGATTGCATGACAGATTGCTAAGACTGACATGACTGGAGCCACCCCTCCATTTTTCCTCCAAATTCTCTACAACCACTTTTCAAACTTTCATGTGCTTACTAATTACCTAGAGATCATGTTAACACACAAATTCTGATTTAATAGGTCTGAGGTTAGGCCTGGGGTTAAAATTCTAACAAGTTCCCAGGGGATGCTGGTGCTGTCTCACAGCAGACCACACTTCAAGTAGTAAATACTAAAGTACCGCATAGTTGGTGCACAAGGAACTTTGGTAAATCCTCTGTGGAGTTTATAACCACATTGTGCCATCTAGGTACACAAAGCCTTTGACCCACATAGTCTTCTGAAGGTAATTTCAAATGCTGGTGAATTTAGAGAACAACAAACAAACCGAAAACAGTTTTTCAGAGGGAAAAGGTGACTTTGTCATTAGCTTACCATGATTAAATTCTTTTATTATTTTTCCCATGATTAAATAAATTCTAAAGGCAGAAATCAGATAATAGCTGCAAATGGTCATTGTGATATGCCCATATTTCAATTATTTTCTCAATTGCTACTAATAACTTCAAATCTTTACTGAAACAGTAGTTTAGAATTTGCATGAAAAAATTTTAAGCTGCAATCTGAGGTAACCAAAAAGTGCTTCAGCATTCTATTCCACAAGAAAATATCCAGTACTTCTAGAAAGCCACTCTGCACACAAAAGGTTCTTCAAGGGCATTAGAGCCACTCATGGAGGAAGTGGAATAAAATGCAGTGGGAACCATGGCTCACCAACAGCAATGCAGAGCAGAATCCATGGGCAATTTTTGGATTATTCTGACTGCCACTTTCAGTCTTCACTCACCTTTGTTCCTGACTTGGTGGCCTTGTTCCCAAATCCGAATTCAACCCTGTTTTCATGACAACCTTAGAGGATATTTCTTAAAGTTCTATTTATGATTCTCTAAGTTTGCATTTGAGATAGGAAATGTGAAGCAGATGTGTGAGAATATTCCTCTACAGGTGTATTTTCTCCCTTTGTTGAGAGACTATAGCACTGATCAAAGTTTAGTAAGTATAGTTTCAGATCAAAATGTACCATGAATCAAAACATAATTTTGTACCAGCAAATGAAACCCAGCCAGATATATGTTCTAATATATTAATGTTACTTCCCTGCATAAGATGAAGTGGTTAAGCCAACAGCATACATCCTACTTCCTCTGCCATGGTCTTAGGACGATCTGACAGAACCACCTCAGGGGAGAGGGGTGAGAGAGAGGCTAACCCACTTTGATGAACACAAGGGAAGTGGTGGGGGGTGGGCAGGTGGTTCTTACATAATGTCAATACAGTATTACACACGCACATATAGTCTGGTCAGTCAACCTCCAAACCTATCAGTCCCAGACAAATCAGGACAATTTTCCCAGCACTATCCCAATTTTAAAATAAAACTCCACATTCTATTCCCTGCCCCAGTCCTGGGGAAACTGGGGTGACTGGTCACCCTGGCCCTGATACCTAATTCTACTCATCTGGCCCCACTTATGCTATGAAACAATTGAGCAGTCAAGCTATGGTTCAGAAGGTGCAATCAAAGCCACATTTCCCCGTAAACCTCATCTATCCCAAGTGTAAATATATATAAATACTCATGCAAATATTCCACTCTGGTGAAAGAACTGGAAGAAGGGCAGCTGATGATATCAACTATTCCTTTTTTTCCTTTTTAATACTTGCATCACGTAAGTCGAGCTTTTTAATGTCCTGGGTAAGAACGCCCAATAGAGTCAAATCAGGAGGTGAGATACAGAGATTGGAATACTTGATTATTATTGGAGCTGTTTCACGAAAAGCACTCTGAGGCACAACCCATTCTTGACATGACTTGCTTTGACTTTGACTTGCTCCCCCATTCCTGCTTCACCTTAAACCTTTTGATAACCAGTTTTAATATGTCCGAAAGCCTGAGGCTTGATTTCTACACATGGCCACAGTCTATGTCACCTGCACCAAGATACCAGCTCATCTCTGGCTCTCCTAGGTGTTCAGTCTCAACTCTAGTGGCCATTAAAGGTGGAGTCCATCAACACCTATAAAGGACTATTGAACACTGACAAGAGTGATTTGTCCTCTGAAAAAAAGAGGCTGTACTTGAGAAAATAACAATGAGAAAGAGAGGAGCAATTGAAGATAGAAGGGGAAGGAGCATTGTGTAAGATTTCTGGGTTTTATTTATATGTCTGTTCTCTTGACACACACAGTCATGTCCTCCTCTCACACATTCAACTCACGTTTATTGAATCTCACGCTATACAAAAAGTGGTGCCTTTCTGTTTATGTGATGATGGTGCAGAAGAGGGTACGGTCAGAAAAATGTACCAGGGAAACCTTCTTACTATAAAAACAATGAGTTGGCGGAGACAAAAGAAAAGACTATAGCACTTTCATACTTATAAAGCTCCTAAAAAATAATCAAGATTAGTTCATTCTCACACTGCTAATAAAGATGCATCCGAGACTGGGTAATTTGTAAAGGAAAGAGGTTTCATTGCTCACAGTTCCACATGGCTGGTGAAGTCTT
Organism: Piliocolobus tephrosceles; assembly: GCF_002776525.5. Taxonomy (NCBI): domain Eukaryota; kingdom Metazoa; phylum Chordata; class Mammalia; order Primates; family Cercopithecidae; genus Piliocolobus; species Piliocolobus tephrosceles. The sequence goes on from NC_045455.1 coordinate 56,396,446, forward strand.
CACAATCATGGTGAAAGAGCAAGGGACATCTTACATGGCCACAGGCAAGAGAGAGAATAAGAGCCAAGTGAAAGGGGAAACGCCTTATAAAATCATCAGATCTCGTGAAACTTGTTCACTACCACAAGAATAGTATGAGAGAAACTGGCCCCATGATTCAGTTAACTCCCACCAGGTCCCTCGCACAAGATGTGGGAATTAAGGGACCTACAATTCAAGATGAGATTTGGGTGGGGACAAAGCCAAACCATATCACCTCTTTAACCAAGAATCCAAAAAAACAAACATAAAGGCTTACACCGTATCTTCTGTGTCACCTCTCTCTCCATATTCAGACCTTCTGCCTGGGATACAAAGGGCTTGGGCTCTCCCTGATCCAACCAGTACAGGAAATGTCTGGTCTTAACATATATCTGAACATTCAACCTGATCTGAGACACTTTGATTTTTAATTCCATAAATCTCCACATCATAAGATAGAAAATGATAGAAGATATAATTCTTACCAAGTAATTTTCCTCTTTAAAAACATGTCTAGTTGTTGAAAACAAATTTCTGACCTGCCCCTTTGTAGATGATTGTGTGTTGACATTACCTTGTTAAATTCCAGCAGTTAGCTCATTTTAATTTTTCTTTGAAATTGAGTATTTTTCTTGAACTCCCTTCATGCACTTATAACTTTGCACCCTTACTCTGTCTTTTCCTACAGGAGTTAGTGGTCATACTAAGTTGAGCCCTAACAGATGGCTTTGTGGTGCTGTGAAGTAGCTTGGACCACTGGTCATATTTTATTCCAATCCATCCATCCCAGCTCTTCCCAGTATGCACACCTGCCCCAAAACTCAGTCAGCCTAATCCTGATAAAATCTATCCTTTTCACCCAATGTCACTGTGTTCTATTCACAGAAAGAGCCACACATTGAAAAGAAATAATTCACTTGAGCTTTCTGAAAAATAACTCTGAGTCTCATGGTGTTGGGCCAGCAGCTGCCTTTTTTCCATCTCAGCTGCCCCTGATTCACTGGATTGGTCCCTGACAGCACAAGATGCCTTTGAGTTCTCCTTAGATGACTCTAATCTTACATCAGACTAGACCAGTTCAGAGCTGCCGATTATGCCAGTGGCACCAAAGCACATTGGCTTCCTAAGGGGGCGATCCTGAGTAATACAAATTCACTATTCATTTTGAAATGATCACAGAATCCTTTAATTGAATATTAACCTGTTGCAGCAACAGAAACTCCCATTCTTCAGCAGTGATATAAGACTTGTAGAGGGTGAAGAAATTCTCATTTTTATCAACTGGCAACCTGAATACATCCCATAAGGTTGCCCTTGCTGAGAAACTGTAGTAGATAAAGCAAAGCTACAGCAAAGTCCTTCTGGCACTCAAAGAAAAAACTGCTTTAACTGCTCCAGAAATATCTGCTTGACACAAAATATTATGCAATAGTAAAGCTTCTGTGTGTTTGATGTGTTTGTCCTGAAATGACAAATGAGAAAAGAAATAAGATATAGAAAGAAAGGGACCCCAGTTGGCTCTTTAAGTGCTTATTTTAAAACACATAAAAAATAATGGGCACTATAATAGAAAACAACTAAGACAAAATCCTAGATATTTTAACCTTTTTGAGTTGCATAAAAACTTTCTTTGATTCTATGCTGTTTTCTAATTGTATTTAAGAGCATTCAAAAATTCACTTAAAGGTACTTGCATATTACATAAGACCTTAATGTATATTCATAACCTGATTTAGTGGGGTGTGTGTGTGTGTGTGTGTGTGTGTGTGTGTGTGTATGCACATACATGTGCTTATTTTTGCCTCTCACATACATTCCCATCAGTGTGACCATCTCAGATCATAAGCTCTGGTGAGACTCTCTGTAGAGCTGTAGAGCTAAGAACCTTAGCACCATATCTAAGACTGAACAGCAGCTGTATACTTAAAGCCTATCTTTTGTTCTTAATATGTCAGATATATTATAAAGGATATAAGCACATATGAAGCAAACAGCAGTACAGCAAAGAGTTTGGTAGCTAAATGGATATATTGCTTCTAATACTAAAATTATTGTGTGGTAGTCTCCCATTTATATTTTTAAACCAAAATCACACAATTATTCACTTTTAACATATCAGTTTTGAAACTGATTGAGAATGCTTAACATCTTTTCAGAAAGGCAGTAGAGTGTAGTAGTCAGGAATATAAGGGTAGGAGTCAGACAAAGAAGGGCTAGAACTCTAGGCTGGCAACTTAGTGTAAAATGGGCCAGTTATTTAACCTCTGCGGGCCCCATTTTCCTCATCTGTAAAATGATAATAATACTGGCCTCATAAGTGTTTTGAAGACTGAAAAAGTGAATGCCTATTTAAGCCACTTAGCATAGTGCCTGGTACAAATTACATGTTTAATAAAAATATGTTTGCAGAGTTCACTACATTTTTATATTCAGTAAAATTTCAAATATGTAGCTGACATCAAAAATTATTTTATGGACATTTATTGACATTTATTGAGCATCTACTTATGTTCCAAATACTATTCTAATTATGTGAATTACAAATAATAATGTAATCTACTTCCTTCCAATGATGAATCATTGTAATACTCACCTATATAAAGGACTCCTTGGATTATATAAAAGTACTCCTACTCAATAAAGACAATGAGAAAATACAGATGCCTGATCATATTGACACTGTCAATAAAGAGAATGAGAAAATACGAATTCTTTCTCCTAACTTTCCATTCAAATACTAATGTACAGACAAAGAGAAATGAAGAATTTCAATAGCTCTAGAAACTAAGAATATCAACCAATGATCTGCCAGATATTAGCCAAATCTGTGATGAAGTCCTGAGGCAGAAAACAGGACCTTAAAGGAATGAAGGAGATAGAAGAGCTTCCATCCTACAGCTCCCATTGGATAGTTCTTCCTCTCCACTAAAGCTAGAGAAATATTCTGCCCCCATGTAAGGGCTTTCTATGGTGACCAATGCCCCTTCTCTTTCATCTCTATCACCCTCATTATCTCCTCCACTCTTTTTTCTTGCTGTGTGTACTATTTGTCCTTTTTCTCTTGAAGCAATTCTAGACTTATGTAAGAATTGCAAAAATAGTAGAGTTCTCATATATCCTTCAACCAGCTTCCCGTAAGTGCATTGGTACAATATCATTAACTATGCTACAGACTTCATTCAGATTTCACCATTTTTTTTCTATGAATGTGCTCTTTAAGAATCTAATATTGCATTAAATTGCATCAAGTTGATACTGCAACTCATATTGCATTTAGATATCATGTCTTCTTAGTTTCCTCTAACGTATAGCTGTTCCTGTCTGTCTTTGTCTATCATGATCTTAACACTTTTGAAGAGCACCAGTCATTTTGTAGAATATCTCTCAATATGGGCTTGTCTGATGCTTTCTAATGATTAGACTGAGTTAAGAATGATTGGAAAGGATACCAGAGACATGATATGCTCTTCTCAATTATATCAAGGGATACATGATATCAACATGCCTTAACTGGTGATGTTAATTTGATCACTTGGTTAAGGTGTTGTCATTTAGGTTTCTCCACTGTAAAGTTGCCATTTTCCCATTGGTATTTAATAAATATTTAGTTTCAGTCTCCCTGCATTTTTATTTCTCATGTTAGAAATTCCCTCTTTTTCTCTGGTACCTCCAGTTCCATTTCGCACTGAAGCTCAACCATGACCTCATGACAGTCATTCCCCAGGTCACTGGGAATTTATGGAGTGCACAGTGCTTCACAATAAGACAAAGGCATGCAAGTATTGTCTGACCCTTTCAACTGTAAGTTACAGAAGCCCAGCTCAAACAAGTTTAAGCAACAAAAGTAATCCAATAGTGGACTTCTGCAGAAGTAGTAAAATCTTTGGGCTCAAGCAACACCATTAAGGCTCTTTCTCTCTCTTCTTCTCTCAACTCTGCTTTTCTCTGTGTTCATTTGGTCCTGCGAAGTCTCTCTCCACATAGGGTGGAAGATGACTCACCAACAGCTCCAAATTCACAGCGTCAATCTAGCAACATGTGCACAAGGGCATTTCCATTTCTAGATATTTGCATATCAGTTTGGTAAATTGTTCTATTTGCCTACTTAACCTTTGCAGGACCACAGCTAAACCAACCCCTATGGTCTGCAGAACAGTTTACTCTGTTCATGAATTTTTATTTGATTTTCTCGGGGTTTCTTTCCTTTTACAATAAACATGCATCACTCTTGAAGTTACATAGTAATTAATGAAATAATTACAGTAGTGGTTAAATAAAATATATTTTAAATGAGAAAAAGTATTCATTTTAAGAGCTCATCAACACTTTGAACTTCCCATCTACTGGGTCTCAGAGAGTCTCAGGAGATGTCATGAGTCTTTGAGAAGGTAAGATACTCTAATTAGGAGTCCCTATTGCTGTGATATTTTTCTACTAGGAACTAACAATGTGCCCACCACTAGCAAACAAAATTCCTGAGGGGTGATGGTGAATGTCAGTACTTTTTAAATAACTCAACCTGAGAGCTGAACTCTCTCTCCTGGCTTGATTCTCAGAGGCCATCATCCCTCTCTATCCCAGTGTGACTACACACAAGGAAAAAATAACATTAAAATTTCACTGTCTGCTTAACATTCATTTATGGGCCGAGACCACAGCTTTTTAAATAATATTCTTTGTTAAAGAGAAAGAGTAGCAACTGCCCACCAGAAAATTGAATAAGAAACTTGGGGAGCCAGAAAATCTAGGCAGAAGCTTAGATCAGTCACAAACCTTTTTAAGACTATGACCTTGCTGGGAGGCTTATCTAGGGGGAAAATGCTCATCCAGAAAAGACTAAAATTAGCCTGTAAGCACACAACTTAGAAGATTCTGGGATACTGTACTTTAAGAACTATTGACACAATAGCAATTCCTTGGAAATTCTCCTAAAGAAAATAATGACGTATCCCAGCAACAGCAAAGCCAAGAAGCTATTAAGGGAGGTTGTTAAGAAGCACTACCAAGGCCCAGGGAAGACTACACATTTGCCTACGGATCCAGTAGCTTTTATTATTAAATCAAGAACAGGATGGTAACTACGTTAGGCCCAGATATTTCAGTTCAAATTGTATCTTCACATCAAACAAAATGCTATTTTCAAATTGTATGTTATGTTCAATGCTATGTTCATTGAACAAATTGTATGCTATGTTCAAATTGTATGCTATGTTCAATGCTATGTTCAAATTGTATCTTCACATCAAACAAAATGCTATCAAAATGTATCTTCACATCAAACAAAATGCTTCACATCAAACAAAATGCTTTCCTAAAGTCAACCAGAATCCCTACAGCATCTGGTAAATTTGAATAATGCATGGATATAAAATGATAATTTAGACTTTAAAAACACATACAGCATTGACTGTTAGACCTTTAATATTAATTTGCTTCCCCAAAGTAAACCTACATTAAAAGAAATCAAATCTAATATAGTCTCATGTTACATTTTTTGAAGGCACAGTAGTATTCTCTGTGGAATCATGTGTATAAGTTTATTATTAGTAGTAGTTTGTGCAATTGAAACCAGAACCTAGGCTTTATTTCATATCTTGTTGCATGCACACATATGGAGATGTTTTTGGATTTATGCAAACTAGTATACTTGATCCTCAGAGGCCAAACATGTCTACATTATGGTTCATTCAAATTCCCCTGGCTAATTCTGTAATTACTTTAATTAAGCATAATTAACTATTACTTAAAAATAACTTTAATTAAGCCTCCATAGTTAGGTAAAAGGGCACTGTGATTTTTAAGGGTTTCGTAACAAATCTTTTGTTCTTGCATCTATCTCCTTGGGTGCAGCAGATTCCCATTGCTTTATTTCTGAACTCTTTCTCACTTTAGGAAAAGAAATGGAACTAAGTTAATCACCATCATAAACCAACATTGCATTAACTTCTTTTTGTTGCCCTAATTATCTAGATGTTAAATTGCAAGTGGTTTCTGGAATATTGAGTTTGACTTTTATGAACTTACATAAAACTCGTACAGTAAATAAAACTCCAAATGCAAAGGACAATTAAAGCACAAAACTATTTTCTTACATAGGCATTTAGTAGTGGTGATTCTGAGCTTTTTCTAGTAAGCACCTTAGGTAGGAAAAAGTAGAGGAATATGTCATATACAATCATATTCTTCCCATTCCAGAGATATTGAGCAGTCTCATAGACAAAGTGTGGGGCTTGAGAAAAAGATTAATTCCTATTTCATATTCTGGCTCTTCCTTTAATTTGCTGAGTAAAGTTAGAGAAGCTCCTTTAGCTACTTAAATTTTCTTTTTTTTCTTTTTATTCTATTGTGATAATCCAATGAGATAGTTTGTCAGGTACTTAGGACTCAGTAGACACCCTAAGAATATTGCCTTTCCTTCCACCTTCTTCAGATATCCGCTCATTATCTGAGTGAAGAAACATCCGAGATGAAAAAAGGACCTCAAATTTATTTATTTCTTGTGTTTATTTACACATAAAAACTGTTCTCAGAAAAAAGTCAACCATCAACTATCCCATGTTCCTCCATTTCTAACTACATTTTACTCTAACATTCTCTTGAGTAGGACTTTCTCTTAATCTAGGTCTGTGGGCCACATTGACTTTGGGGATTCTATAGATCTACATGATTTTTTCTTTGGTAAAGTTACTTTAAATATTTCTTTAACTTAAGTTCAGGGATACACGTCCAAGTTTGTTACATAGGTCAACTTGTTTCATGAGGGTTTGTTGTACAGATTACTTCCTCACCTAGGTATTAAGCCTAGTACCCATTAGTTATTTTTCCTGATCCCCTCCCTCCTCCCACC
>NC_045455.1:56403713-56437185 GCF_002776525.5 Piliocolobus tephrosceles
GGAGAAGAGAGGGAGGGAGGAGGAAGGGAGGGAGGAGGGAGGGAGAAGAGAGGGAGGGAGGAGGGAAGGAGGAGGGAGGGAAGAGGGAGGGAGGGAGGAGGGAGGGAAGAGGGAGGGAGGGGGAGGGGGGAGAGGGACAGAGGAAGGAGGAAGGAGGGAGGAAGTGGGGGGGCAACGGTTGAAAAACTAACTATTGAGTACTATACTCAGTACCTGGGTGACAGGATCATTCATACCCCACACCTCAGCATCACACAGTATACCCATGTAATAAACCTGCATATATACCACACGAAACTAAAACGTTGAAAAAAACAAAAACAAAAGGTAGTTTTCATTGTTATATGCACATTGTCTAGTATAGTATAGAACAGAGAAAGCACTAAAATACTTGTAAGTGAATGGCAATATATCATAGTGGTTAACAGCAGTTAGCTTTGGGTACACAGATATGTGGGCGCCCATCTCAGCTCTGTTACTTATTATGTGGCTTTGGGAAAATCATCTGAGTCTCAACTTCTTCTTCAAAAATAAGAATAACAGTGCCTACACTATAAAACCCTTGGCAAGACTATAGGTGATGATGCATGCAAAGTATATGAAGTGCTTAACATATTCAGAAATAATGGGGGTGAGGTGGAAGTGTGTATATGTGTGTACATATGTGTATGTGTAATGTCATGCTTTAACGACGAATCAAAGGCTAAAAATGTTATTTGGGGCATTGACACTTTTTCTTGTTATATCACAGAATCAATTGTCATTTCCTGCGAGACATTTAAGAAAGAACCTACATTGTCTTGTGTCATGAACAGGAATGTGAAAGAGCAAGAGAAATCTGGGCTTTGAAACCAGAACAAATAGATTTCAATCTTGAATCCACTAGTTTCTGGCTGAGAATCTAGAAAAATCACTAAACTTTTCCGAACCTCAGTTCCAATTAAATAATAATAGCTAATTTCCATGAATTAAGTGAGATGTTACACAACAGATCACCCACCATGGTGTCTGCACTCAGTAGGCAATGAGTAAGTTTGATCTTCTTTCCTACCATTCCTCCTTGAACTCAATTATGAGCTCAATGGTAACCACACTGCACTCACTTTCCATGTGCACAGCCTGTCTGTGAAGGTTCAGGGAAGAGATTAAAGTAGCCTGCGGCTGGGTACAAAGCCATAAATCCCGATTGATGAAAACCCAAACCAGTCTATTCTGTCACTCTTGTTCCATCCAGGATATTAGGTGGCTGTAAGAGGATGTTTAAAGGAAGAATAACGATGAAACAGGACTCAACGAATTAGTGTATGAAAACGGAAAGGACAGGAAAGTCTGATTTCTTTCCCATGATCTCATGATTTCCTCTCATGCAATGACCACAAAGCATATAATAGTTTTCAGATCAGTCTATCAATCCCTTTAGGGCATGTGCACAACACATTCTCCTTGTTTCTTGATTTGTTGAATTCTCAGGGTTTTTTTTTTTTTTTTTTTTTTCATTTTGTGTTTTAATTTTTATAGGTTTAGGGATACAAGTGCAGTCGTGTTAGATGGATATTTTGTGTAGTGCTGAAGTCTGGCCTTCTAGTGCAACCATCACACTAATAGTGTACATTGTACCCAATAGGTAGTATTTCAACCCTCAGCCCCCTCCCCCCTCCCATCTTCTGGAGTCTCTAATGTCTATTATTCCATTCTGTATGTCCAGTATACCAATTGTTTAGCTCCCACTCCTAAAGTGAGAACATGTGGTTTTTAAGACTTAAGGTTCAAATGAGCTTAGCTTCAAAATCTCTTTGGAACTTTTTTCCACTTCAAGTTTTAAAAAGTGAACTTTAATTCTGTTTGTAAATTATGAGAACACAATCTCTTATTTGTTTATCATAAATTCTTCTTGCTTCTTTTTACAAATAGTGGCCAAGCAAAGAAAAACAAGATATTCCCACCCTGACAGTTTATTTTACTACCAGCCACTATGCTGAATGTTGGAGTGTGAATCATGGAGTACTCCATGCCAAACGCCTGAGGACTGTCTCTGCCTAGGTCTCTTTCCCTGTGTCTGCTTTTCTACTCTGGTAAAAATGTGCTGGACAACCACAACTACTCCCTCATTTACTCTCCAGAAATAATTTTTTAACGTGGCCCTGGAGATAAAATGGCAAGCAAAAGCAGATTCAATATCTGCTATTCAGTAGTTCATAGTCTAGTAAGAGAAGACAGAGGTTAACCAAAGAATTAATAAGAGTGTTTTCATTTAAATTTGATGTCATTTTGTCCATGGAAAAGAGAAACTAAGTGCTTGGGCTAGTATTACATGCCTCAGCCTCAGTCATTGTTGAGAAGCTGAATAAAGAAAACGAAGACTTAACATGCTATCAACTTATGAAGGCTAATTCTATGCATCAACTTGGTCAGGCTCTACGGTACTCAGGTATCTGATCAAACATTAATCTAAGTATTGCTGCGAAAGTGTTTTTTAGATGTGATTAATATTTAATATCACTGACTTTAAGTAAAACAGAAAACCTTCCGTAATATGGGTGTGGCTCTTCCAATCAGTTGAAGTTATTAAGAGAGAAGACTCAACAGGTGTTGGAGAGGATGTGGAGAAATAGGAACACTTTTACACTGTTGGTGGGATTGTAAACTAGTTCAACCATTATGGAAAACAGTATGGCAATTCCTCAAAGATCTAGAACTAGATGTACCATATGACCCAGCCATCCCACTATTGGGTATATACCCAAAGGATTATAAATTATGCTACTACAAAGACACATGCACACGTATGTTTATTGCGGCACTATTCACAATAGCAAAGACTTGGAATCAACCCAAATGTCCATCGGTGACAGAATGGATTAAGAAAATGTGGCACATATACACCATGGAATACTATGCAGCCATAAAAAAGGATGAGTTTGCGTCCTTTGTAGGGACATGGATGCAGCTGGAAACCATCATTCTTAGCAAACTATCACAAGAAGAGAAAACCAAACACCGCATGTTCTCACTCATAGGTGGGAACTGAACAATGAGCTCACTTGGACTCGGGAAGGGGAACATCACACAATGGGGCCTATCATGGGGAGGGGGGAGGGGGGAGGGATTGCATTGGGGAGTTATACCTGATATAAATGATGAATTGATGGGTGCTGATGAGTTGATGGGTGCAGCACACCAACATGGCACATATATACATATGTAACAAACCTGCACGTTATGCACATGTACCCTAGAACTTAAAGTATAATAAAAAAAAAAAAAAAAGAGAGAGAAGACTGAAGTTTTCCAAAGAAGAAGGAATTCTGTCTCCAAACTGCAACATAGAAATCTTGCCTGAATTTCCAGTCTGTTGTCTGGTTTGCAGATTTCAGACTCAAGAGTATGACATCAACTCTTGCCTAAATTTTCAACCTACTGTCCTGCACTAAAAGTTTTAGACTTGCCTGTTCATGCAATTACAAGAGCCACTTCAAAAGGACTGCTTTTTGGAGAGCCTCGAATAATACACTACCCTTCGCTACAACATGCACACCTGCACACCCCCACACAAATGCACACACATCCAGCCTAGGCTATAAACCAAAAGCCCAAAGCCTCAACATCAAGATGCTGTTTCTGCAGTGGTGACTCAAACCTGATCACAGAAACTAATTTTGACTTCTTCCAATGCTGGGTATCAAACTAACCCAGGAAAGCATCATGGCCTATATAAACTCTACTAAGTGGAAAATTTCCTATTGTCTCAAAGGTTTAGCTGAAATCCTAAAGCTGTTAACGATAATATGTAGTTTCAAAGATCTAAAAGGAGAATATTAAATGTTCCCAACATGAAGAAATGATAATGTTTGAGATGGTGAATATAATTACCCTAATCTGACCACTATACATTATATGTGTTAAAACATCACCAAGTACCACATAAATATGTACAATTATTATTTGCCAATTAAAAAAGAAAAATGTAAAATTGTACAACTTTTAGAGGATAAAAAAGAGAAGAAATAGTATTTCTAATAAATAAGTACATCTTTAAATTTTTTTGTGACGTCATCTCACAGAAGGCAGCTCTGCCAGATCACAGCACCACCAGTCAAATAAACCTTTGTCCTTATCCTCCAATTTGCTGCTCCCCTTTCATTCTGACCCTAAAAGACCCAGAAACAGCAGAATGAGTGAGGTGGGATTAGGACAAAGATGCTTGCCCCACTCCCCACTGCAGGCTTCTGAACCCAAGAAGAGAAGCTTTAAATTAGACAAATAGGACTGGACTTATAAATACAGGAAGCTCACTGAAGAAGTTATGGATCTGCTACATACTCAAAGAAATGTTGAGTATGTAGCAAGATTCTATGCTGAAATAGTCTTGCCCCTTTTGTGTCAAACTTTGCTCCACAAAAGTGCAGTTTTATTTGCTATTTCATCTCCTCTACTTAGCATGTGCCCCAAATTTCCATCTTACTCAATTTTTCTAGACCAAATGATTTCCAGTTATAATTCTGTCTTACCCTAACATAATTTTAAAGCATACTTAAATAAAATATACTACCATTTGGAAGTATAGATAAAAAAATCATTTTTCTGCATGCTAATAATTATGTCTGAATAACTAGGACCAGTAATAGAGAAAATAGTTTTAATATCTTTTAACCAGGAAACAGAAAACAAAAATGTGCAGAAATCATCATTTACTAATGCTTTAAACACATTATATTACCAGTATTTAAGAATAAAAATTCCTATGAACACTTTCCTAACAGTCTAAGACTTAAAGCCAATCAGAAAAATAAATATAGCCACACATCCACACAAATTAATAAGTAATGGCTGTTCTTGTATTATTCATGCAACAACAACAGAATAGAGAGAGAGAAAGAGAATGCTACCAGAGCACACTGTCTTGTACTAGAAGAAACTCAAAGTTCTGAAACCATGAAGATATTCAAAATAATGGTAAAATGAGTAGAAAAGGTAAATTTAGATAATAAGTAGCTATTCTTCTAACTAAAACATAGTAATAAAATACTTACTTTTTATAGCCCTTTAAATATTTTCATTTAAAGAGTAATGGGCAATGAACCAGATACTCTGATAATCCTGGCTCTTCCATTTACTAGTTAGAACACTGTAGACAAGCTACTTAATCTCTTAGGGTCACCGTTTTACTCATCTATAAAACAAAATAAAATGAGTAGGCTAGATCACAAAATCTTTAAAATTCCATCTAAATATAATATTCGATAAGTCAATTTCGTACCTTACCCCCTGCCTTCTTAAAGTTGCATCCTATTTCTCTTAGTCCTCCCTCTTCCTCTTCCTATGGTAAAGGATGTCATGTGATGACAGAGAGGGAAAGCAAGAAGGCTTTCAAAGAATGCAAATGGAATCTTGACATCAACTGTCTCCTAATTGTACTGGTTAGTGCTCTTTTGTTATTTTTGCCAGTCTTCATTTAATGGAGCACCCTGCCAGAAAATAAACTTGCTTGGTTTTTCTCCTTTGGACTAGTTAGAGTGAGGTACTAGAAAGTCCCCAGTGGTCACTGTTACAGAGCAGATCTCCTCTGATGCACTAAGGAGAGCTTGCTCTGGAGGGTGCGTATAGGGCTCTTTAGACACAAGATACAGTTGTTCATAGGAGGGTGGATAGAAAACAAACGACAGTCAGATCCATTTTTCCTGAATTTTGAAAAGAGAAATCTATAAATTAAATACAATTTTAAATACAATCTGGATCAGTTTGTCTGGTTTTAAATCTTGGCTAGCTGATTCTAAAATGTGTTAAAACACAAAGAAACAGTTTTGAAGAGAAAAGAGGAGTCACTCTATCATATAGCAGGTGTTATTATAAATAAAACTATTTGAAGACAGCAAGACATTGAAACAGAGAATAGAAAGCCCAGAAACAGATGTATCCATATTCAGTACCTTGATACATGAAAGAAATATCATTGCAGATCAGCCAAGAAAACATAAGACAATAAATGGTGCTCAGACAATTGGTTAGAATATGGAAAAAAAAAATTGGATTCCTTTCTCACATCATGAATGAAAATAAATTCCAGGTGCTTTAAGGACCTAAAAATTAGCATTAAACTTTAGAACATTTACGTGAGAAAAATAGAATATTGCTTTTCAAAACACCAAAAACTGAATCATAAAGAAAAAGATCAGTAAGTTAGGCTACACTGAAATTAGGAATTTCTGCCTATCAAATGGCAATATTAAAAGAAAAAAAGTCAAAACATAAATATCTGGCTGAAAGAAGATTGTAACCAACTCAGCCTAGAAGACATCAATATCTACAATGAGCAAGTCAATAGAAAAACATGGGCATTGCCAGGTGCGGTCACTTATGCCTGTAATCCTAGCACTTTGGGAAGCTAAAATAGGAAGATCATTAGAGCCCAGGAGTTCAAGGCTGCAGTGAGCTATGATCGTGCCACTACACACTACACTCTGGCCTGGTTGACAGAGTGAGACCCTGTTTCAGAGTGAGAGTGAGAGAGAGAGAGAGAGAGAGAGAGAGGAAAGAAAAGGAGGAAAGGGGGAAGGGAAGGAGGGAAGGAAGGAAGAAAGGAAGAAATATGGGCATGATATTAAAAGGGAAAGCTCAAATAATATATGAAAAGATGTTCAACCTTACTAGAAATCAGGGAAGTGTATAAAAAACTAAAACAAGTTGCCATTTCAGACCCATCCAATATCTATGGCATAATAGGAACTCACACACTATTCTTAGAAGTAAAATCAGTACACTCATGCCACAGAGCAATTTCACAATACCTAATCATTCAGGATATGCACAGATCTTTTTCACCTAAGAAACAAAATCATGAAGCAGAAAACGTCTGAAATTCGGGGAAAACAATGAATTCATTTGGCTAGTGCTCATGTGAAGATGCATCAGATGAAATAAAATCTGCGGTTTGGCACAAGGTGCTCTTTAACCTGGCTGCAGGCTGTATTTCCTGCTCAAATGCTGTTTCATAGGCATGAGGATCACTTAAAGACTGATAAAGCAGGAGAACAGCAAACTCAGAGCAGAGCTTTGGGAGTTCAAACTTAGGACAACAAAGAGACCTCTGAATGATTTTAAACTGAAGAGTGACATTGTCCAATATGCATTTAGAAAGATCACTTGGGCAGGAAATGGGCATTCTGTTTTTGTGTATTTGCTGCCAAACAGAAGTGATCCTCGATAACAGGGCAGGGAAAGAGCAAAGGGACAAATGACCAGCAGAAAATGAGAGGTGGACGGACCACACTAGAAGAAGGTAAATTCTGAGATTTTTTCCATATGAAAAGATCGTCTGACACAGACCGTATCACTGGAGAAATTCATTGGTGAATATGAAGAAGAGGAGCTGCTGTGGGACTCTAAGATACTGCTGCAATTTTTTACTTTAACAAAACTTTCCCTTTATGATAAAGCTTCTTCCTTTCTGTCAACAGGCATGTTTGATATAATAATTATGTAAGAAAAAATGTTTGCCTTGTTGTTACTTACATTTTTCACAGTCCAGATGTCTGTATAGCTCCTAAGAGAATAACCCATAGGAAAAATGCATCAAATCAGCGCTTGAGAAATGTGAATGCAATAAAAGTAATATACTCATATACCTACCCCAATCGCACCTTGCAAACGAATCAAGTTCCTTTGATGCATTATGACTTAATAACTTTCTTTACAGAGATCTGTAACCAAAATAAATGTTCATAGTCCAATGCCCATTATAGTGGAAGATTGTTTATTATAGATAATTGCTTATTAAGATAAAGCATTATGGAATTTATTATGTTAAGTGATTTGTTTTTTCCCGGGTTTCGGCACCACCTGACTTGTTTTTCTAAGACCACCAGAGCGAGCACAAAAGAACCAGCGAGTAGGCAAGGGTAACAGCAAAACTGCAAGTTTATTTTTGGTCACTTAAGGTGTGGGGAAGAGGTCTGTCGGCCTCCGGCAAAGAAGGCCGACAGAGTCCCCCCGCTGTGGGGCTCTCAGGCGGGGTTCCGGCAGTCCCGACATCCCGACAGGAGTGGGGCTGGGAAGTCCGCGTGGCTCACTGGCTGAGAGTGGCTTTTCTAGGGGTGGGAGGGCAATAGGCGGGGCACGGGCATGTCCGGGGCGTTCCGCAGGTGCGACCAGGTAAATCTTGGTCTCTTTGGATTGACGTCACCTGGCACATGCCCAGTTGGTCTGCACCCTCCCTGGGCGCTGGCTGCATTTTCGTGCGCGCGGGAAGAGTTAATGATGAAGAACCCGGAAGTGCGCCATCCTGCCTCCGTTCATCCAAACAGTCCAACCTTTTATTGATAATAGTGATAAAGGGGTGCCGTGGTCTGTCTGGCTACTTCCTGCTGTTAAGGGGCGTCGTTAAGGTCAGGGCCCATGGTTGGTATTTGGACGCACAGATGAAAAATAAAATAAGGCACAGTATTAGTATAGGAATGAGGAATGGAAGCATTTGTTGGAATATGGGCAAAACCCAGAAGGAAGGTCCTGGCAAGGTTGGGGAGTATGAGATAGTTAAGAAAATTTAGTAAGTTTGAGGTGAGTGGGGGAAAGCCAAACTGATTTCCACTGATTGCTTTTGGTAGGGGCCCTTTTTAGTTGGGAATGAGGAACGAGTGTGCAAAGTAGTTGTTGGCCAGGCAGCAATTAAGGAGTGGAGTTTTTGTGGAGTGGATGGCTTTCCACTTACTCCTACTACAGAGATATTAGATGGAAGGCTAGGTCCAGAGAAGGACGGCAAAACAGAATAGGTAGGCTCGCTGTCGATTAAAAAATTGTCTTACCCGCTACCAGGAGAGTTACCCGTGGCTTGGCAAGGGTGATGGGGGTCCCCGAGTCTTGGCACCTTCAGTTGTCATCGTCCAGATGTAGAAGCTGGAAGGAGCTCCCAGGATCCTGGGAAAGGGGGTCACGTGGAGACGCAGCACCTGTTCTCAGGGTGGGGCAATCAGACTTCCAGTGTCCTCCCTGCTGGCAAGCAGGGCAGGGGGTTGCTGGTGGACGAGGGTTAGGACATTCACTGGCCCAATGTCCTGATGCCTTGCACTTATAGCAAGGCTGCGTTGGGGCTCGGGGACCCTGCAGACACCTGTTGGCATAGTGTCCTGCCTTGCCGCACTTATAGCAGGCAGGCTCCTTTTGTAGCTTTGGAGTCTGTGGGGTGTGTGCTCTCTGGTCTGGGGTTACGACTGGGCTGTAAAGCCGCTGCTAGGAGCTGAACCTTCTGTTCAAGGCAAGCTTGCCGTCTCCTCTCTGGAGTTATAGACCTTAAGGGCTAATTTAACTAGGTCTTGTATTGGTGTCTGAGGACCATCCTCTACCTTTTGAAGTTTTTTTACGAATGTCAGGAGCTGATTGAGAAATGAAATAAGATGCCAAAATGGTGGCCCCTGTTGGGGAGGCCGGATCTAACCGGGTATACTGGGTTAGAACCTCAGTCAGTTTAGGGTAGAGGTTAGGATAACCTGGAGGTCATGCCAAGTTAAGTCATAGGCCTGACAAAGGTGTCTAAATTCCTTTATGTATATGGTAGGATTAGCTGAGAAATCACCTAAATGCTTCTCAATTTTGGAAAGATCGGCCAATGAAAAGGGGACATGTACTCTGACTACCCCCTCCGCCCCAGCCACCTCTCGCAAAGGTGCTAACACTGTAGGAGGGTGTGGACAGGGATAGGGAACTCAAGACAGCCAGTTGGGGGCCCCGAAGGAGGCATGGGACCGAATGGATTACTAGTAGATAAGGAGGAGGAAGAAGGAGTCTGGATGGGGGGAGGAGGAGAAGTCTGGGCAGGAAGGGAGGGAGTGGAGAGAAGGAGGAGTTTCGGGACAAGAGCTTAAGGCCCAAAAGCCTTGTATGTAATTAATTTCAGACCACTTGCCTAGCCGCTGGCAGAAATTACTGAGGTTGATCACGCCACAGTGGAAAGGAAAATTAACCGCTTCCTCCTAAGGTCTTGTTCGAGCTGTAAGGTTTTTAAATCAGCTAGGAGGCACCCTAAGGGGGTGCTCTTTGGAAATTTGGAGTGGGTGGGTTTCCCGTTTGTTTCCTCTTTACTTACATAATGGACAAAATAGAAGTGGATCTCTGCCTGGCTTCAAAGCGTCCTTTGGAACCAGCAGAGACAGACTGGAGGCTCATGGAGCCAAAGTGGAGATTACCTTCAGGCGGACGTCTCCGTCCTGAACGGGTCTCCCGAGCCACTTGGTGGCTCAAAAGTGGGCCTCGGACCTGCACAGGATTTTGGGCCAAGGGAGGTAAAGAGGAGACAAGGGCACTTACCCCAGAGACTGGGGGGTTTCCCGTTTGTTTCCTCTTTACTTACACAATGGACACAATGGAAATGGAAGTGGATATCTGCCTGGCTTCAAAGCATCCTTTGGAACCAGCAGAGACAGACTGGAGGCTCATGGAGCCAAAGTGGAGATTACCTTCAGGCGGATGTCTCCGTCCTGAACGGGTCTCCCAAGCCACTTGGTGGCTCAAAATGGACCTCGGACCTGCGCAGGATTTCTGGCCGAGGGAGGTAAAGAGGAGACAAGAGCACTTACCCCAGAGAGGCCGTGAGAGTGAAGGAAGCGGGTCTCAGGTCCTGGTCTGTCCGCGGTGTGGAACGAGGAGGAGGAGGCTCCCCGGACCCTGGGAGCCCTGAGGAGGGGTCTCCTCCCGGGTTCGGCACCAGCTGATTTGTTTTTCTAAGACCAGCCAAGCGGGCACAAAAGAACCAGCGGGTAGGCAAGTGTAGGAGCAAAACTGCAAGTTTATTTTTGGTAACCTAAGGTGTGGGGGAGAAGTCTGTCGGCCTCCGGCGAAGGAGGCTGGCGGAGTCCACCCGTGGGGCTCTCGGACGGAGTTCCCACAGTCCCGACATCCCGACAGGAGTGGGGCTGTGAGAAGGCCGCGTGGCTCAATGGCCGAGAGCGGCTTTTCTAGGGGTGGGAGGGCAATAGGCGGGGCACAGGCATGTCCGGGGCGTTCCGCAGGTGCAACCAGGTAAATCTTGGTCTCTTTGGATTGACGTCACCTGGCGCATGCCCAGTTGGTCTGCACCCTCCCTGGGCGCTGGCTGCATTTTCATGCACACGGGAAGAGTTAATGATGAAGAATCTGGAAGTGCACCATCCTGCCTCCGTTCATCCAAACATTAAGAATATCACATTCTTATTTTCTTTTAAAAACAAAATGCCGCAGTATATATATAAATGTGGCATGTCAGAATGAATTCAATTACATTAACTTTTTTTGAGAATACTCCTATAGCGATTTTCAGGTTCACATCACTATTTTTCATACTGTGCTTTTTTTTTTATTTTTTATTTTATTTTATTTTATTTTTTTTGCTTCTTTTCTTGCAACATCTGAAACTGAAAGAACATTTGAAAACTTTTGTCAAAATTTATTATTAAAAAACTACTTATCCCATTTATCAAAATCCTGTTGCCTAATTTCTATATAATACTAGAAGATAAAACTGATTTTCTTCTCAAATTTACCATCGAGAAATATATAAAAAGTCACTAGCTTTTGTATGAACATTTAAGAAATTACATTCACTCTGAGCACTCTGAGCAAAACATGACTAGTCTTACTAAAATAGTGTTTTAATCTAAAATTATTCGTTTCAGTTTAATACTAATTTTTAGTATTTTAATACTATCTTATTTGACAAGTAATACTATCTTATTTGACAAGTTTTGTGTTTATTTCCTTACAATAAGAACTTTCAAACCAGAAAAATATCGTGTAAATTAGCATCATGAATTTGAGGTACTGATTCGAATACGCAGTGTATGTGCTTGCTTTTTCTTTTCTTTCCCCATCCCCCTGTCCCCTGCACTTTCCCCCTGAAATGGCAATGGTTAGGCCTTCATGGCAACCAAACACAGATGCTAGATTGCTGAATGGACTCTCTGTTTTCAAAAGATATTCTTTTCAACGACATATAAAACTACACAACTAATATAAAATTACTTCCTCCAAACACACAAAGGGCTACGTTTGGATACTCTTAATATGTCATCCAAATCCACCTCTCACAGATGAACAAGGTAGGAAAATGGAGCACACATGGGTCCAGTTCCATGGATAATCATTGGCACCGCCATTGTTATCACGATAAAATATATAGAATGCTGGCATTACTAAGGAACATGAAGAAAAGGCTACATTTCTGCTTCAATTTTGTAACATTTTTCTGTTATTCTCTTTGACCTATAACCAGCTTGTTTCTGCTGCTATTATAACGGGAAAAGAAAACACTCATGCCCCATATGAATGTAGGAGTACCTATTCTTTCCTTTTCTTTCCTTTCCAAGTGTCTCCTGATTACCCACTTTAGAAAAATCACAGGATGCCTTATTCAGACAGGTATTTTTCCACAAAACTATCCTCTACTGAAACCCCTAGTAAAAAGGCAAGTATCAATATGAGAATCACATTTAAATGAATCTTAAGAGTTCATCAAAAAATGAATTAGTAAGATCACTATTACCTTCCAAAATTGCTAACATAATTCCATGAAAGAATGGGATTTCATTTAAGCTTTCTAATTTCTAACCATGAAATCTGACCCATCTGTGTCATTTTTGTTAGAAAACGTAATTTACACAGTAAGGGATCACATCTCTGGAAGTGGAAGTAACTATGTAACTAAATTGTTACTATACTTAGAACTCCATTTTCTGCATGGAAAAAAAAACACTCTCATGAATATTTTTTCAGAATTATTTTGTCTGATATTCTCAGTTACCTTCCAGGTAAAAGGAAAACAAAATTTTGGACTTTCAGTACCAAATAAAGAACATTAATGGTTAATTTTCTGAGTTGTTGTACTAAAGAGCTTATCATTGTTATGTTAATTAATATGTAAATGTTATATTAACTCACACCTATCTATAGGCTACTACTAATGGAGAATTTTTACAAATTAAGGATTTATAAAACCTTGAGGTAAACTCATTCTGTGCCTTCTGTATTTTCGAAGGAAAGTACAGTGTGGCTACAACTTTTGTTCTGTGTAGGAAATAACTGTTAATTGCTAATGGATAAAGAAGTGTACCTGAGTGGTACCTTGTACCTGAGAGCCACATCTCCATGTGAGTTGCACCTGAGAGCCATGCTTGGCTCTCCATCCTAAGCTAGATGCTGGTAACAGTCTCCATTTCCTATAGTTTTATTTAGCTCTTTTCATCTTGCATTCCTAAAAATCTCCTTTAGGATAAAAAAGCTATAATTCGTCTCTTTTTAAAAGTAATTCATGAGTCTAATTCAATACATTTAAACCGAGGGCAAAACATTCATATGAGGTACTAGGTTTACCCGAGTCAGCCCTTGCCCTCAAGAGGATATTTAAAGCAGCTTCAAAATGCTATGAATTAATTCTAGCACACTGTCAAGAAGAAACAAATAATTAAGTACCCATTGAAGCAAAACAAACACTCTAATATCAATATAGCACATAAAACACCACAACTTGTCAGGCGACTTAGCATTTTGGAATTCTTTCAATATAACAGACAGTAATGACCCCAATTCTCAAGGTAATCTGGAAATTTTATCTTGTATTGAAATGCAATTCCTTTTAAACGTTGAATCCTGCACATTCTAACATCAGTTATTTTATAGCCTCATACATATTCCCATTTGTTCTGCTGTCAGAACCAAGCTAGAATTAGTAGACAAGACTAAAGAAATCCAGGTAGACTATTCCCTTCACCTCCAGAAAGGTCCCTAACTAAGCCAACTTAACATTCATAAAGAACTAAAATTATAAGAGCAAACAACAGTGGGATTTTACTGATTTATGACAACTGCAACTAAAGATGAGTAGAAGCAGGAATGATAAGAGATAGCCTGAAATTTTTTGGTCTCTCTTTTTTACTGAGTTAATCCTAATGTGTAGGACAGTGTTTACACCACTGAACAACCACTTACCACCAACATAGGGGGCACCTGGTGAGTGAAAGGGAGAACGAATGTGTTTGAATCTTACACTGGTTCCAACTCTACAATTAGTTTGCAATAGCTTTTCTTATCTTGAAAATAAAATGAATTAAATGTATCCGCCTTCCATGGGATATATTCAGCAATTTAGGACCCAAAACAACCTCTTTATCCTCCTTTGCCAGCCTTGTCCCTGCCTTTAATTCAGTTATTAGGTATGGCATATGTATAATGCTTGGGTGAATTTAGAAGCTTTATTAGAGAAGCCCTAGCTTCCATGACTAATAAAACCAAACATTTCCAAGACTCAACATAATTAAAATTTGTTTCTTGTTTATCAAGTAATACTGAGCAGGTGAACAGGAGAGGTAGCCCTTCCACGAAGCCACAGAAACCCAGGATCACATGAATTCTGCCATATTCACCACAAAGCCTGCTAGTTCATCCCATTGTTATCCTCGTACCAACCAACTGGTAGGAAACAGAGCCTGGGGAAGAGTAGGCTTTTATGAGCCAGACTTGAAAGTGATGCGCAGCGCTTCAAATCACATTCCATTTGCTAAAATCCAATCTATGGCTGCATCTAATTGCAAGGGGGTCCTGGAAAATGTGGTCCCTAGCTGAACAACCACTTACCACCAACAGCTCTACAGCATGTAAGATGAAGGGTACAGGGAGGCAGAAATACTTTGACAGCTCAATGTCTTCACCACACATTTTCTCATCGGAGATATGCATTCTAAGGAAGCTTGGGACCAGGGCTGGCTGCTACCCCATGCTGCCAATCTCGAGCTACCTAACAGTTACCTTTGAGACACATATTGAAAGGGATGCAAAGATCACTGAAGAATATGTTTTGTGTGCTTTCTTTTGCTTTTCGCTAAGTAATTTTGAAAATAAATGTTATTTGTGACATCGCCTGGGAGCCATCCAAGTGTTACAATTCAATTAACAATACAAGTTGCCCATTCTGTGTGACTACTAGTTCAAATGCCTAGGAAACTAGAAACTGATGGTAGAAATCAGTTATTTCCTGGAGTGGAATATAATTTTGAGAGCATTTGTAGTTTAAATCCATGAAAAAAAATAGGTCCAGAACTGTGTTTAATATAGCCATGAATCTCCTTCTTAGAAGATGTGCGCCATAAACATGATCTTATTCGTTTTCTTCAAAAAAAAAAAAAAAAAAGAATCTGATCCAGAGTCACAGTAGAAGCTCATAGTTCTGGAAGTCGAATTTAAAAGTTTTACAAAGACATTTTTTAAAGGTGTTAATGACAACATCCTCTGCGTCCTAGTCTTTTTACTGGCAGTTTCAAGAGGACTGAATGGACTTAATGATACAACTTGAACTCTTTCAAAGCGGTCAGTAATCCAGAGGAAACGTAGCAGTTAGAAATAAACTAGTGCCTAAGCTCTTTCAAAAAGACTAAATAGAGCACTAGGTCTTAACCTTCCAAGTGGAAGTTGTAACTAATTCTGCCTATGTTTAATGAAAACCATTTCTCACAGAAAAAGCTACCAAAATTATACAGCTGCCTCTACTATGGGACAAAGCAGAAAAACAATGTAAGTTGTCAGAGAAGCAGCCTGGGGTAAAATATTTGTCATGGTAAGTGGTAAAAGTATTAATAACTAAGATTTAACCTTTTCTAGGAACAGACTGAAAGTTGTCATTGAAACTTCTTATACTACGTCTCTCATATTAGACAGAATGAAAAAATACAGGAAACTTCTCAGTGCTCTATACAACACATACCACTAACTGCCTCTATAGTATCTTCTACTACCCACTCACCTGTATTACATGCATATCCTTACAAAGCACTTGTCTCTCTGAAATTCACAACAGCAAGAAATCTACATATGAACTCGAACTTTATGTGAATTTCCTTAAACAGTAATTTGGTTGAGTATAATTAAGGGCACCAAGATTAGAAAAAAGTCTGCTCACAGAGCTGGCAATATGTTACACATAGCAACTTGATCCAATTTAGCTTGTGATCAATAGTGGTGCTTGGGGGTAAAGAGAAAATAGACTGAGCATATCAATTAACAGTTGGTCTGGAATAACAGGAGCCACTTCAGATGAACTTTAACTACAGCTGAAAAATATGATGTCCTAAAAGGCCAAAACAGTTTCTCGCCACCATCTACAGACTCCGCCATTTACCTCAGGTTTAGAAAACTGGAGAAAACTCAGGGCTGGTCTGTACGAAATACAACACTTGCCATTTTGCAGTTTCTTATTTGACAAAGAAATACTCAGGTTCTCCACAGAGATGAACTATGCAGTGAATGACAAGTACTCCCAGGCAGATAACCACGTGCTATGAATTTATTTTCACCTGAGAGGCTGCTCCACCATGTGTTGCAACTGAGTTTCTTGGGTAATCTCTCAGGGACTCTCCAACCAGCCACTCAGCAACCCCGTCTGTCCCTTTCAACATAACACATTATGGTAACAACAGAAGCTGATCCCCATAAGATAGCAGCAATATAAACTTGAAAACCTGTTTCTCCTCCCTATATTTACAATTTTGTTCCCTGGGCTAGCATGGCATGACACTTACTCTTGTTAGTCTCTCAGGAGAGAAAAACTCATCTTATAATCTGGCTATGCTCTGTTTTTCATTTTAGATATAAATATCATGTGTAGTCAGCTCTGAGGAGTGGGCAGAATATAAGCAAGAACATATTCTTGCTCTGGATAACTGAATGCTATTTTGATTGGAACTTCAATTTCCTAGTGTGAAGTATTATTAAATATTCTCCATAAACTAATTGTTGAAACTAGCAATCTTAGCAAGGTAATTCAGTATCCTTGTTACTCTAAAAAACCACCACACAATAGATATATGATACTTCACACATAAACTCTAATTACACTAATTGCAATGCAGTGGGGAAACAAGCTTTGTTTTGTAGATGTCTAATAAAATTGGGCATTGGAGAATTCCAAATGAACATATTAGGTGCTGATTAAGCAACAAGTCTCCTTGTCAGGTTATTTACAGAAACTAAGAGAAACAACCTTCCTCCTATAGTTCCTTTGGCCATAATTCTCCTACCTAGCCCAAAACATTTAATGACTAAAGTTAAAATTTAAAGTGGGGGTTAAAGCAGAACAAATGGATGTTTATATTCATGGGCCAAACTAATTTTGTTTATTTACCTTTGACAAGACTAATTAAATAAGGTCACTATTTTATATCATGAGGCATCTTACCCTTCTATATTAAGACAGACTTAGGCCGAGTTAGGGAGGAGTACAAGAAGGACATCAGTAGTTCTTTATAAGCTGGCTCCAAGAAACCTACAAAATATTGAAAGATGCATATAACCCTGAAAGGGTACTATCTACAGAAACAGAATATAGAAAAGGAAAATGAAAGAAAATAAAGGATGACACGTAATAGTAGCGTGGCTGATGATGACCGTGTGACTATTTTCAAATTTTATTTTCAAGTGACAGTATGATCACTTATGCTATGATTACACATCAACTGAACATGAGTTATATTAGTCATAAAACTACCTAGTGAACTCACACAAGAAAATCTAAAATGCCTAGAGGTGAAGAAGAAAATATAGTAAAGCTATTTCTCTAGTGTCAGTCTATAAGAAAAAATAAAAAATTCTGGAAAAATAATGGCCACATAGTTTTTGGATGTCTTTAAATATTTATATAAGGTAGCTAGATAGTATAGAAAAAAAATGGATAGTATTTATAACAAGCTAAGTGACAAGGGCATCCACACAAACCCCAAATAATAAAACAACTGGAGACAATTCACCAATAACTGTAAGATCTACATGGTATCAGTGTATGTGCGGAAGAAAGTAAAGGGAAACAGGATGTCTGAGGGTCCCAAGCAAAAAAGACACCAGTAATAGCCAACAGATGTTCACTGGATATCATGACAAGTACATTGGAAAACAGTATCTGAAACTAGGAGGGATTTTGCCCAAACTAGTAACAGGAGTGTATAAGAAAACTGCATTAGGAACTGAAGGAACTGTAAATCTAGACTGCAGAGCAATCTAGACTTTAAGAAACTGAAAAATGAAACTAGATCCCAACCTCTCACTCTTTACAAAAATCAACTCAAAAGAGAGAAAAGACCTAAATGTAAGAAACTGAAACGTTAAAACTACTAGGAAAAAAAAAAAAAAAAGGAAATTACTTAGAACATTGCTCTGGGAAAAGATTCTATGAATAAGAGCAAAGAAGCACAGGCAACAAAAGCAAAAATAAACAAATGAGATTATATCAAACTAAAAAGCTTCCACATAGCAAAGGAAACAGTCAACAGGGTGAAGAAACAACTTACAGAATGGGAGAAAGTATTTGTAAATCATTCATTTGACAGAGGATCAATATCCAGAATATATAAGAAACCCAAACATCTTAAAAACAAAAAAGCAAGCAAGCAAGTCAAGCAAGAAAAGAAAATTCAATTTAAAAATTAAGAAGCAATCTGAATAGACATTTCTCAAAAGACAAATGACAAAAAAAAAAAAAAAAATACTCAACATAACTAATCATCATGGAAATGCAAACCAAAAACACAAGTAGATATCATCTCATCCCAGTTAGTATGGCTGTTATTTAAAAATAATAATAAATTTTGGTAAGAATGTCAAGAAAAGGGAACTCTTCTACACTGTTGTTGGGAATGCGAACAAGTATAGGCACCATAGAGAACAGTAGGGAGGTTCTTCAAAAAACTTCAAATAAGGCTGGGTGCAGTGGCTTATGTCTGTAATCCCAGCACTTTGGGAGGCCGAGGCAGGCAGATCACGAGGTCAGGAGTCCAAGACTATCCTGACCAACATGGTGAAACCCCATCTCTGCTAAAAATACAAAAATTAGCCTGATGTGGTGGTGCACACCTGTAATCTCACCTACTCAGGAGTCTAAGGCAGGAGAATTGCTTGAACCCAGGAGGCGGAGTTTGCAGTGAGCCAAGATTGCACCACTGCACTCTAGCCTGGGCAACAGAGCAAGACTACATCTCAAAAAAAAGAAAAAAAAAAAAACAAATAGGACTACCACATGATCCAGCAATACCGTTACTGGGCATTCATCCAAAGAAAAGAAATCAGAATATCAAAAAGACATCTGCATCCCTGTTTTTATTGCAGCATTATTCATAATAGCCAAGATATGGAATCAACCTAGGTGTCCAACAACAGATGAATGGATAAGGAAAATGTGGTATATACACAATGGAATATTATTTAGCCATAAAAAAGAATGAAATTCTGTCATTGGTTGCAACATGGATGGAACTGGAGGACATTATGTTAAGTGAAATAAACCAGGAACAGAAAGTTAAATACTGCATGTTCTTACTCATATGTTGAAGTTTAAAAAAAAAAAAGTTGCTCTCATAGAAGTATAAAATAGAACAGAGGATCCTAGAGGCTGATAAGGGGAAAGGGAAGGGGGAGAGAGTCAGAGATGTGTTAAAGTATACAAAATTACAGTTAGGTAGGAGGAATAATCTCTAATGTCCTATAACACCATTGGATGACTCTAGTATTACCCTCCTAACTATTTGAAACTATATATTATTTTTAACTAGAATCATCCAACAGTGTTATACATTAAATGTTTCAGATGAAGGATGTGCTAATTACTCTGATCTGATCACTATACATTATATGTATGGAAAATCACTATCCAAAAAATATGTAGAATTATTATGTGTCTGATATGGTTTAGCTGTGTCCCCACCCAAATCTCACCTTAAATTGTAATAATCCCCATGTGTCAATGGTGGGGTCAGGTGGAGACAGTTGAATCATGGGGGTGGTTTCCCCCATACTGCTCCCATGGCACTGAATAAGACTGATGAAATCTGATGGTTTTATAAACAGGAGTTGCCCTGCACATACCCTCTTGCCTGCTGCCATGTAAGACATGCCTTTGCTCCTCCTTGCCTTCCACCGTGATTGTGAGGCCTCCCCAGCCATGTGCAACGGTGAGTCAATTAAACCTCTTTCCTTTACAATTACCCAGTCTCGGTTATATCTTTATTAGCAGTGTGAGAATAGACTAATACAGTGTCCATTAAAATAAAATAAAATAAAAAGTGAATGGGACAAAGAAAAGAGATGATGGAAAGTCAATGTCCACATGAAAGGTAAAAGAAGGACATAGAAGAAAGAAGTCTCAGAAAGCAAGCCATCAGCTTTTGAACACTACTTGTCTTAGGCTGTTTGGGCTGCTATAACAAAACACTGTTAACTAGGTGACTTGTGAACAAAGAAATTTGTTTCACACAATTCTGGAGGCTGAAAAGTCCAAAATCAAGGCAGATTCAGTGTCTCATGAGGGTCTGCTTCCTGGTTCATAGAAAACCATCCTCTCACTAAGTCTTCACATGGTGAAAGGGGTTAGGGTACTCTTGGGGCCTCTTTTCTAAGGCCACTAATCCTGTTTATGAGGGCTTCCCCTCCTAAATGATTAGGGTGACCTAATCACCTCCTAATACTATCACCTTCAGGGATAGGATTTCAACATATCAATTCTAAGGAGACACAAATGTTGTCTATAACCAAAAACGCTGTCTATAATCATTCAGAAACAACAAAAGGAGGAATATTCAGATTAGAATAGCATTATTAGCAACAAGACTGTGGTTTTGAATTGCCTCTTTCTGTTAAAAGAACCAAGGGCTTCCTGGAGAAATGTCTGCTTCCATGTCTGGGCCAGAATATGTAAAAGGTGAGCCTGAAATACCTTGTCAAAAAGTAAGTCATGACTACTAGAAACATGTCAATAGGGCAAGCCAACTTTATGAGATTTCCAATGGCCAAAGATGGAAAAATTTAGCATCTATAAGGAAGATAATTGCCAAGGGATTGAAATCAACAAATGTGAATAAATCTATTCATTAATATTTATCAAAAAATAATTGATCACCTTCAGAGGAAGGTAACTAAAGAGAAAGAATCAAGCATTTATTCTGCCATTCCTACATGGCTATATCACTGGGTAACCAAATGATAGGTGAAGAAAAGTATCTATTTTTAAACTCCAGCTAATAATTTTTTAAATAATAGATTATCATTATTTGGTACTGCCCTCTGTTCAACGAATTGATGGATCAATATATTAGATATTAATGTTTGCCAACAAAAACAGGGACAATAAGATACTACATGTCTCCTATAGTCTTGCCAAAATGCTAAAATGAGTCTGATTAACCCTCTGAATGGTGCTACCATTTTTCAGGAAATAGGAGAAAAGAACAGGATAACTTAGCCAAGAATACACAATTAACAAAATCCAAACAATAGGAATCTGACAGGACTGTCTGGGTCTTTAAATGAGTAAATGGTAAGGGAAAAAAAAGGATAAGATGATGGGCGGAGGGAGGGGATGTGCAGATTAAAAGAGAATCTAAAAACATCAATTTTTAAAATGGAAAAAAACTAAAATATAATATATAAGTGCACACTCATAGGTGACAAAACTGAAAAACTAAAATGCAAGGAAGCCATTACTATAAAAGCCAGGATGGTGTTTACTCTGATAGGAGTGATTATAACAGAAACAAGCCTCACCAAGGTGCTTTTGGGGTGGCTGGCAAAGTTCTATCTCTTGGCCTGGGTGGTAGTTACAAAGGTGTTTGCTTTAAGATATTCATTAGCTAAAAGCAACATCAAAAAAAGGGAAAATAGAAAGTAACAACAGATTCATGGCAGTTGGAAGATGGTAGCAGCTGTGTGTAGATTCTGTTTAAACATCAAAAAAGGCTGAATTAAGATTCTCAGACACTCACTTTTCACCTCCAGTGAAGCTCTAATTGGTACTGAGCTGAAGACAAGCAGCAGAACCTTCGTCGAAAGTGCTTTGTTTCCCTCAAATCTCTGTTGTTCAGATTCCTTGTCACAGCATTTTTGTAGCACTTGGTTATTGTAGCCACTGTAGATCCTATCATCAAGAAACAGAAAAACTGTCCTAGGAAAATCATACTTTAAATTGACAAAGAAAAAAATTAGCCTCAATGTTCCCTCATCTCATGTAAAAAACAAGAAGCTGGAATTGAGTGTTCCAGAGGATTTTATCTTTTGTTTTTCTTTATATATTCCTAACTTATATAACAATAAAATAGCTTTGGCATGGCAATATATTGTTATACATCCTATAACAATACATGAAAGTATAATTTAATGAAATAACAATTTTAAAGCCTGAAGCAACTGCAAATGCTTAACATAGGAGGAAGATGGGAGAGGAGGCAGCTAATTTCTTAAGTTGAATCAAAACCATGCTATGGGCTGGGTGCTGCGGCTCACGCCTGTAATCCCAGCACTTTGGGAAGCCGAGGCGGGTGGATCACTTGACGCCAGGAGTTTGAGACCAGCCTGGTCAACATGGTGAAACCCCGTCTCTACTAAAAATACAAAAAATTAGCTGGGGGTGGCAGTGCATTCCTGTAATCCCATCTCCTCAGGAGGCTAAACCTGGAGAATCGCTTGAACCCAGGATGTAGAGGTTGCAGTGAGCTGAGATCACGCCACTGCACTCCAGTCTGGGTGACAGAGCAAGACAGTGTCCCAAAAAAAAAAAAAATGCCGTGGTTGCTAGTCTTCTGCTGGTGCCCATTGTGTTACCTGGGCACGAAACCTCTTATTGTAGAAGAGAGAAGGCAGCATTGGCATGACAACAACAAGAACAGTCTGTCTACTGTGGTGTGATGGGGTCCCATGCAGGATGTTTCAGCATCCTGCCTTCCACTCTGAAGTAATCTAGACATCAGCTGGAGAAGGGAAAGAAAAAGGCATCTACCTCCTTTTTAAGTCATGAAGAACACATATAGAATCTGTTAAAATGTTCAGGTGGTTATTTACTGCAGGTTAAGCAATACAGAGCCTACAAGGGGAACAGAGATCTAGGGACTCGCTGCAAAGAAGTCACAATCCTATTTATGGCATGGGGCCTGCAAGCTCACCCTTGATGAAGAGAATCCCTCCTCCAGACCTTTCCCTGCCCCCTCCCCCCTCCCCCGTGTCATTTGCTCCAGTCTTATGCCCCTTGTTCTCTTTTAGATGGTCTTCAGAAAGGATGTTCAGTCCTTTCTCCCTCCGGGTCTCTCACTGCTTTGGCAGAAGGGGTGCTCTGGATTTTCCATGGTGGCCAGGCCTTGGAGACCACCAAATACCCAAAAAACAACCAAACAATCCTGTGGTGGCAAAGATAACCCCCTGCTGGCATACCTCCTCAATATTATTTTGCTACAGAGGCAACTTTTCCTTTCCTTCACTAATTACCAACCGGTGCTTTATCCTTAACATCTGGGAAAGGAGGCAGGCTAGCCACAGAGCTAACGCGAGGGGAATCAGTGTGTATGTGACTTAATACCAGTTTCGAACTTATCATCTACACATTTCCATATGTAAGCCTACCACATCTTCTATGTTAAGTCAGTTGCTCAAAAATTGTAATGGAAATGTCCAGGAAAACAATGTTAAAGGAGGGATTATAGAGGGTAAGGATGGGTCAACTGTGAGGTAAGGTAGGGTTGAGTTTCCAAAATCTGAGATTTAAGAAGCTTAATTTTACCTCAGTACTGTGCTAATATAGGCCCCGAATCTACCTGGAGACTTATGTATCCACAGACTTGCAGAGATAGGCCAGGGCTCCAGAGTGAGTTAAAGACAGAACTGGAATTAGTAATCAGGACTCCTGGATTTAGGTGTTTGGCTTAATCTTCTCAAAACTTTCCTAACAGACTTTTTAAAAAGATGGCCAGGGGGAATGGGTAGCATTTGTTTATTCTTTCACTGAACCAGTATCTTTGGAGAACCTCCTGTGTATGAAGCAAATGCAAGGTACTGGCGATATTAAGATAAATAAAGATATGGTCACAAGTCCAAGGTACCAGCAATCCTAAGACATTGCAGGCACAGGAGGATGAACATTTGTAAGTGCTCTGAGAGGGGAAGACATGGAGAGGTTATGATGGGAGCACTGTAGAGGAGCACCCAAACACTTAGGGGCTCAGAAGTAAAAAGAGAGCTTGCTGGGGAAAATAAATCGTGAGTCAGGTTTAAAAAAAAAAAAAAGGGAGAGGAAGGCAAATGGGATATGGCAGTGAAGAGGCCAAACTCAAGATGAAAAGGTACTTTGTATGCTCAAGACAACCTTGAGCATTTGATATTGATAGAGCATTCCAGCAAGATTTCAGACTGGAAAGAAGTTTAATGAAGGAGAGCTGTGAGGCCATCCTTATGAGCACTAGCTTTTGTAGAAGGGGAAACATGATCAAATTTGCAATATATTGCTCTAGTGGTTGTGTGGAGAAGGAACAAAACTAGAGTCTAAGAAACCATTTTACAAGGTTGGTAGTAACCAACCCAGGCCAGATATTCTAAAGGTCAGAACTATGAAAGACCATGACGGAGAAAAGATACAAAGGAAGACACAAAAGCAAAGGGTGAAAATCAATAGTACTATTTTTGTTCTTCTTTTCTTTCTTTGGAACATTCCATAAATTGACCTTAAGTGTAAAGTACACTGTATACATTTTATACTGAAGTGTATTACAGGAAAACATTCCATTAATCAATAAATGTGGAAGAGTAATTTTTTTTAGTTAAAAGAGCATGTATTTTCAAATAAAGAATTCCCTGAAGCTTTTCTTTTACTGTGCTAACATGTTTAAATCTTGATTGTTGTCTGTAGAGTAGGAGGAATTGGATTTAAACGTTGGCTTAGATGCTTTTTTAGACTGAGTAGTAGATTCATTTATGAATTTACTCTAATTATTCTTTTATCAAAAAAGATTTAGAGATTCAAATGAGTTGGTGAAGAACAAAACAGTTTCCCTGAAGGGGAGGAAATGTGTCTTATTTATCTTTATATTAACAAAAACAGAAGCTTCTATTTAAACTTTTTCCAAGTGTAGAAGCAGGAAAGCATCAAAATTCTTTTTCTGAAGCAAGGAAATCTTTTATACTGCTATGTGAGATAATGATTAAATTGATTAAGCACTATTCTAAGCATGTTTCATGAATTCCCTTTAATCCTCACAATAACAACCAGAATGTGTCAAGGCTGGGATTCAAAACCAGGTTGTCTAGTGCTGGCCTGTGAGATCTTTCCCACCAAACTCACAGCCTCTTAATAATTATTTTAATGTAACTGGGAATAAAACTGGTATACAAAATGAGTAACATATATATATATATATATATATATACATATATATATATATATATATAAAGTAACAAGCAATTAGAAACTATAGAACAAACTATAAAAGAAAAACAGTAAAAAAAAATAATAATCAAATGTCCTATAAGCTTAAAAAGAAATTTAGATGAATACTTCTAAATGCACCTGAAAAAACTAAAGGGAAAACCCAAATGAAAGTATAACTTATTCTTGGGTGAAAAGAAACAATTCTCCCTATGTTTATGTTTATACATATATACACATAATGTATGTGTGTACATACATGTATGTTTATATATACATATACATATGTATAAACATACATGTGTGTATATACATCCATGCATATGTATATGTATTCACATATATATACATGCATGTGTATGTGCTTATGTTTATACATGCATACATATGTGCATTGTGTATGCATGCATACGTAAGTGTATATACATATGTGTATACATATATGAATATGAAACATATGAATGTATGTGATCTCTAGAATAGGATTTCTTACTAACTTCAAGCCGATTTTTAAAACACCTGTATAAAAATAAATCAACCAAGATATTTTTAAATAAAAGTAATTTCTACAGTAAGAGCAAAACATGTTTAAATCCATAGTAAACTTAAATCTGCAGTAATAAAATGTAAATATACAGATCTATGGACTAACTAGAAATAAACTCAAGTACATATAGGAATTCTTTATATCAAAAAGGTGATGTTTTGTAAGAATGGAGGAAAACAAATTACTCACTAAATGATGTTAGGATAACTGAATAGCCATGAAGAAAACTGCAATTGAATTATCTTACCCTTTTTACAACAAAATTGCAAATAACACAAAGGTTTAATTGTACAAAGAAAATACAGATAAAGATGTCTTATAATCTCAGTGAAAAAAAAAACTTTTTCTTAACCTGACCCAAAAAAGAAAAACAGGCATTCTTATAAGAATAATAAATTCTTAAAAATTGTGGTTGAATTTAATTCATAGAAAAAAATACACTATAACTAAAATGAAAAGACAAATGAAAAATTGGCCAAAACAAAATTATAACATATAAGTAAATTATTAATTTCCTTAATATTTTTAAATCAAAAAGAAAATATTGAATAATATCCCAAAAGAACAGTAAGCAAAAGATATGAACTATCAGTAAAAAGACATAAAAGCTGCAATAAATTTACATATATGTAGACATTTTAACATTGTCAGGAGCTCAGCTCAGCTGCCAGATATCAGGGTAGCCAATGAAAAAAAATAGGCCAAAATGAAAGTTACAGCGAAACTTTCAATTACTTCCAGCAAAGAGACTAAGCCAGAGAAAACACTGTCTCCTCCTGCTCATTTCCTTCCATGGAACAGTGTCAGTAGAGGAAAGTGGATCAGCACAGAGGAAGCCCTAAGCAAAAGGCTCCTGCAGCTTTACAGACCCAGAGCTAAAGGAGCGTAATGATGAAGTATGGAAAAGTACTGGGTATTGTAGTACTGCGTCAGAGTGGAGAAAAGTGTCTTCAAATCTCCCCATACCCCGCGTGCCCAAAAGGAGATATCAACGGAGACACGTGAGGAACGTCTCAGTGAAAGGCCCTAGATAAAGAGGCTTCTGAATGAAAGAGGCTGAGCTGGAAAGGCAGCTATGCTTAAGGGCATGGCAGGCTGAGGGTTCCTGGGTCCTTAACTGCGAGTCCTCAGAGAGGCTGCAGTGCAGGGGCTGTGCACCAAGTCTGTGTGGGGAGGGTAGCTTCCTCCAGGAGGCCTGCCAGGCAAAGCCTTTTGAATTGCCTATGGTCAGGTCTGAAAAATCACACAAAGGTTTTTAAGCAGGAGCTGGACTCCTCAAACTTCTGTTGTATTAAGAGAATAAAAAATAAGACTGGCCGGGCGCGGTGGCTCAAGCCTGTAATCCCAGCACTTTGGGAGGCCGAGACGGGCGGATCACGAGGTCAGGAGATCGAGACCATCCTGGCTAACACGGTGAAACCCCGTCTCTACTAAAAATACAAAAAACTAGTCGGGCGAGGTGGCGGGCGCCTGTAGTCCCAGCTACTCCGGAGGCTGAGGCAGGAGAATGGCGTAAACCCGGGAGGCGGAGCTTGCAGTGAGCTGAGATCTGGCCACTGCACTCCAGCTCCGGCGACAGAGCAAGACTCCGTCTCAAAAAAAAAAAAAAAAATAAGACTATCAAATTCCGTTTTTACTTACAATTTAGCAAAAATCAAAAAAGCTGAAAACCTGTGTGTGGTGTGAAATAGGGAAATGTATTTATATACTTTGTTCATAGGTGTATAAATGGTACTTTTTGTTGTAAAAAATGATCTCATGTTAAGGAAATTTAAAAATGTCTATCAAAAGTAATTACACATATACTATTTATCCAAGCAATTTTAATTCTAAAAATTTGTCTTCATGTAATTTCACATGTGTGAAAATTATTTGTCTTCATGTACTCACATATGTGAAAATGATATGCTCTGTATTACAGTTTATAATGGTGGAAGATAGAAACAATATGATAGTCATGAAGAGTAGTTAATTATGATTTATTTATATAATTGAGTAATAAATAGCCATCAAGAAACAGCTTTATGTGTACAACAGTCCCCACTTGTCCACAGTTTTGCTTTCTGCAGATTCAGCTACCCATAGCCAACCATGATCTGAAAACATTACATAGAAAGTTGCAGAAATAAACAATTCCTAATTCTTAAATCACAAAGCATTCTGAGAAGCATTGTGAAACCTTGCACAGTCCCTCTTCCGCCCGGGACGTGAATCATCCCTTTGTCCAGAGTATCCACACTGTTAATGCTCCCTGCCCACTAGTCACTTAGAAACCCTCTGGGCTATCAAATCAACTGTCTTGATATCGCAGTGCTTGTGTTCAAGTAAACCTTATTTTATGTAATAATGGCACCAAAGTGCAAGAGTAGGAATACCAGCTAACCGGATGTGCCGAAAAGAAGTCATAAAGTGCTTCCTTTCAGTAAAAAGGGGAAAGCCCTCAACTTACTAAGAAAAAAAAAAATCACATGCTGCAGTTGCTAAGATACATGGTAAGAACAAATCTACGACATTGTGAAGAAAGGAAAAGAAATTTGTGCATAACACATACAGTATTCTGTACTATCTACGGTTTCAGGCTTCCACGGGGGGTCTTGGAACTTATCCCTAGTGAATAAGGAAGGTCAACTGTACTAGAATTGAACATCTCCACTAAATATTCTTAAGGTGAAAAGAAAGTGGAGCACCGTGCACTGTGTAAAGAAAGGATGTTGCAGAGTGTGGTTAAGCCCAGCTCTGGCAAGACTACTCAGGTTCACTTCCAGACTCTGCCACTTTCAAGTAGATCTTTAGCAAATAAATTTTTGGATACTCAGTTTACTCACCTGTAAAGTGAGTATCATAGCAGTCTCTGGTCATAGAGCTGCTGTAAAAATTAAATAAGCCTGCTAGTTGTCTTCTTCCTGGCATACCCTTGACCACATTTGCCAGCCTTCCTTATGGGAAGATATGACGTGTGAATGAATTCTAGCCAATGACTGGCAAGCCAGGACCATAAAAGCCTCTCAGTTGCCATCTTCTACGCTATTTCTTTTTCCAGCTAGATACTGATGCCCAGAGTGGTCTTAGAAGTCACATCCTGAGGATGGCAAGGCCCCCATCAGTCAGTGCACTCAAGTGACTCACTGGGGGGCCAGAGCACCCCCTCACCACACACACATATTGCTGATTTAGATCACCTTCTTCTGAGTTTGAATAATACCACCTTTTAGGGTCAATTGTTAGAGCAGTTAGTGTTACCTTAAATAATGGGGTAGGGTAAGTGCTTAAGCGGTTGCTGCCATTATCACAATTATTACCATTTTGATGTTAGTACATAATACATCTCTAAAAGTTACATAAGAAATTAATAATAGTGTTTGCCTGTGGCAGAGGGGATTGTGAGGTCTCTTGCACCCTTCGAATTTTTGGCACTTGCATGGTCTGTATGCATGTATTGTGCCTGTAGTAGGCAGGCTAGGCTATACTATATTGGGATCAATCCTGAAATTCCAGTGCCTTAATATAACAGAGGCTATTTCTCATTGACATCAGCATCTGATGGAGGCCAGGAGGTTCTGCTGCCTGTGACTCCTCCACAAGGTGACTCAAGGATCCAGATAGCTTCCATTCGCCAACTCCTTTATTTACTGCAGTACCAGTCGGAGAAAGAGAGATGGAAAATGCACATCTTCTCTTTGTTTTTATTGTTTACAATTTATTCGAACTTTTATTTTAGATACAGAGGGTACATGTACAGATTTGTTAGATGGGAATATTACATAATGCTGAGGTTTGGAGTATGAATCCCATCACTCAAGTAGTAAGCATAGTACCTGATATGTAGTTTTTTGACCCATCCCCCACTGCAAGCTTTAGTAGTCCACAGTGTCAATTGTTCCCACATTTATGTCCATGTGTGCTCAGTGATTAGCTCCCACTTATAAGTGAGAACGTCCAGTGTTTGGTTTTCTGTTCCTGCAATACTATCTCAACACAGTCAGAATGGCTGTTAATAAAAAGTCAAAACACAACAGATGCTGATGAGGCTATGGAGAAAAGGGAATTCTTAAACACACCCTCTCCTAATTGCCATCGCTGCTCACAATTCAGAGACATAATCCCACTGAGATCTTGGAAATATAATTCATCCATGTGCTCTAGGAAGTTAAATGACTTGATGAACCCATACCTGTGCTTCTCCATGATGTCCTGAGAACTCTGACACTCCTGAAGAAACAGGCTGAGGGTGCTTTCTTGGTCATTTGCCATATTACAACGATTCCTTTAACCGTAAGCATGCAGATTAGAATCTATCTCTAGAAAAGCTTGATATTGCAAGGCTTAGGCCATTCCAGACCCACTACATAATTGATAGAAGATACAACAAATAAAAAGAGAGCTTATCAATTCTTTCATCTTGATATCTTACACTGTGTCAGAAGAACTTTTTGTGGGCTTTCTGCTTTAATATTTGTATTCAAGAATTAAGGAACCTCACCTCTCAGCGCTCCAAATGAGAAAGTTAAAGCTTCAATCAGTCGTTTTTACCGGCAATTTTCTCACGTATAAAAAAGGAAGGCAGGTCACCTCAAGGGAGAAGCAGTGACCAAGTTATTCTGAAAGCACTTACCCATGGATATGCCTCTTTTTGCCTAACTCTCTCATGACTTTGAAAATCAGAGAGGTCAGGAATCTCTGCTTGGACAGAAA
The DNA here is from genome assembly GCF_002776525.5 of Piliocolobus tephrosceles. NCBI lineage: Eukaryota > Metazoa > Chordata > Mammalia > Primates > Cercopithecidae > Piliocolobus > Piliocolobus tephrosceles. The sequence continues at coordinate 56,434,127 of NC_045455.1, forward strand.
CTTCACTGGGGCTATTAATAAGGTTATTATCAATTGACTTATTAATATTATCTTTAAAGAAAAGGTCTTCGGCTGAAAAATTATTGATGTTTCTCTTATTTGCTAACTTTTTTTAAAACCACTTATTAATTTGGGTCCTGTCAATAAAGGGGGTGGGGTAGTATTCTGATCTTTCTATGAATTCGTATAAAATAATGTATTAACTATTTTTAAAAATTAACTTCTATTTTTAAAAATGAATGCATCAGACGGAAAACTAAATGTCAGTATTGATGGTTAGATCCTACTTCACTCTCTCTACCTCCAGGCAGGCTATTTACTGTTTTCCTCTCCCACAGTCCCCTGCCCCCCTACAGTAGACAAGACCAGGTGACTAGTTCTTGCCAAAGGGCTGTGAGCAGAAGCAAAGTGTGTCATTTTCAGACCAAAGCATTTGGGAGCCAGTGCCTAGTTCTCTGTTTTCCTGCCATGGTGACCTGGAAGCCTCCTGTTTCCATGGCAGAGCTACAAGCTGCCAAAGGCCTGAAACTTGCAGTTGCCATTTAGAAAGAGCTGCTGTTGAGAGTCACCACTGGATCTGGAGAGTCACCACTGGACCATTCTACATGACTGAGAAATAACCTTTATGTGTTAAGACACTGAAATTTAGAGGTTGGTTTGTTACCAAACATAGCCTAGCCTAAACAGACTAAACTACTGCTAATTCTCTAATACATCTAAAGGACCTATTCCAATGTAATTCAATCAACAATACATGTTAAATAGCTACAATATGTAAACTTAATAGGTAGATAGAGAACAAGTATTTGCTTGCATAAAATAGGTACTCCATAGAAGAACTAAAAGTCAGATGTGGGTAGAATAAAAAAAAAAAAAAAAAAAAAAAAAAGCATCGTCTCTCCAGAATTATTTCCCAAGCTAGTTTGAAGACACCTTTATTTTACTTCAGCAAATGCCTACTGAATGTCTATTAAGTACAAAGTATCTGCTGGGCAGAAAGCTGCAAAGATGGATAAGAAAATCCTTGATCTTGAAAGGTCTGTCAGGCCAGTGAAGAAGACAGACAAGCTCACAGGTGATTATAGGACCCTGTGTAGGGTCAAGGCAGAAGAAAGTGTGAGTTGCCATGGAGGCACAGAGGGCTACATGGCTCAGACTAGGAGACTAGGAGAATCATGGAAGGCTTCTTCATGGAAGTAATTCCTAAGACGCAATAGCTAGATTGATTCTCGTTCTTTTCTTTGTACAGAGGAAGACAGCTATCAAATCTAGATGCTGCTTTGCTATTCAGTTGGAATTTTATATGTGTAAAGTAGTTGGCTCTTAAAGAAAACAAAAGCAAACTAGAATTTCAGTTTGCTTTAGGCAAACAAAGATAGACATAAAACTCAATTCTTGCCGTGAATCGCAAACCACTGAGAGTCCCACCCTTCATATGCATTTGCCCTAAATATAATCTTCCTCTGCACATTCATATAAGCTTCTAAAGCACATGTGTATATTCCATATTTCTGTTCGTTTCTATAAGTTACATGCCCATATTAACATGGCTTAGAATGCCAGTTGTATTTGGAATGTACGGGCCAACAATTTAGTAAACTAGTCAAGAATTTGGATTTTGAAACCACCTTTCCAAATCCTGGCTCTGGCCATAACTAGCTGATTGATCACAGACAGATTACTCAACTCAGAATGCATTTGTTTCTTCAGCAGTGGAGATGAGATGAATGGAACCTACCTCAAAGAACTGTTATGAGAATTAAATGAATTTATATATATACATACACATATATACACATATATACACACACACGCATATACACATATATATAAAATCAACCTAGAATAGTAAATGTTTGATGAATCAGCTAATATCAATAATTAGAGTTTTGTTAACTTTGTAGAAATATTTTCATTTGGAATTTATAATTCTGTCCTAAAATATGATACTTAATTTTGCATGGAAACAGAGCAATATGTTTGAGAAATTATGACTTTAAAGACAGTGGTTATTTAATAATATTAATAAACTAAAAAACAATTCCCCAGCAGATTCATGAAAGAAGGCATTATGAATGGAGGTAAGTAGCTGTGGTACTGAAAAAAGGCACTCCACTGAATGCCCCAGTGTCCCCTTTGTAAAAGAGATTGTCTATTTTGCCTATTTAAATAAAAGTTTCACTGAGAAGAATATGAATATTAAAATTTCATGTCTCTGTGAGGTGCCATCTCTGGAACATGGTCTTTTATACCTCAATAAGAAACATTGACTGAAAAACCCTAAGGTTAGGAAGTCATGTGAAGCAGTCTCCTCACTCTAGTCAAATTCATCTTAATTGTTTTATTTTACAGATAATACAACTGAATTCCAGAAATATTAGTGTTAACTAAAATTAAGAGTTGTAGCAAGGATTAGGACTCAAAATTCCTGACTGCTGGTAAAATAGCCTTACTGGGCTTTAACTTCAACCATACAGTGCTTAGTATTACAAAGTGTAACATCCCACTATTTTCTAAACTGAAAATAGATCAGTTGAGCGACTATAATCCTTGAAATCAATAAATTTTAAACATTGTTCTGGTCCTGATTTGCTCTATTCTAACCTCCAAGTCATTTATCATGTTAGGATTTCTCACACCCTAACAATAAAAAAATCAAAGCACTTTAATCCTACCTACCTCTTGGGAAGGCAATAATAATTGTAAAGTTATTTGAAATGGCAAGTACAAGGCAAAAAAATCCAATTCAATGTTCTCTTCCTATTTCAATATCAAAGCCCAGTGCTGCAAGTTAAGGATAGAATGAAATCACTTGAAATCAAATGGTTGATAAAATTTCCCAAAGCTCAGCTGAATCTCATTATATCAGATCCTTTGGTTACTAGGGTATGCAACTATTACACAAAAAGATTACACTGTCTGTTCAGAAGTAGGTTGACATTCTTCCCTTCACTCTGCATTACCTCATATCCTTGATTTTTAACATTGTTCCAAACCTCCTTAGATTCCATGGTGTGTGTGTGTGTGTGTGTGTGTGTGTGTGTGTGTGTGTGTGTGTG